>NC_089214.1:3026442-3198942 GCF_963930695.1 Labrus bergylta | reverse complement strand
AAGAACACAAGGGGCCCCAAAAACCCAGTCGACTCCAGAGGGAGACATGCAAATGAAACCTGCTGCAACTTATTAAATTTCAAGGCACCGGTTATGCCCTATATATTCTCAAATGTAGCGGTCAATCTGAAGCCTGAGAGAAATGTCAAAGTTGTATCAGATTAAAATCAAACTCTGAGGTAGACTGCGGTGAAATATGTCTCTGACTGTAGCAGGGGGGAGTCGTCGCCGGTGAACACAGAGGAGACGCGCAGACACCGCTGTGGGTTTATCATCATCTATAAATCAATATTTCCTGTCGCCATGAACAAAACAGGCATATATTCATTGCACGGCTATCACGTACTCAATGGGAATAATGCCGTGCGAATGCAATGTTGACAAGCGGCATGCAAAGTGGAATAGATCCACTCAGGAGCCGTTTCAGGGGGTGAATAATATGAATCAAGTGACGTGGAGCCACTTTCCTTGCCACTTGTCAGCGATTCATTGCCAGACCCAAACCAATGGTTACCTCTCATTTCCTCCATTACCTCGCCTGCCAACAGTGTCCCCGCATTGTTAAAATATATTCTAATCTTCCTGCCATGTGGCTCACTTATTGTCGAGGTGAACGTTCCCAGGCGGTGGATGACAGAGACGGCGCTGACGCTGTGCCCCAATTTCCTCTCATCTCATTTCTACGTGGCTGAACTCAACCAGAGAGAGGAGAGGAAGAGGAAGAGGAAGAGGAAGAAGACAAGGGGAGTCGCACTAAGAATGGAAATGACCACTTTGAAAGGGACCCTGGAAAATGTTGCCTCCCCCCCCAGTGTAGCTTCATTGGAGGGGGCATCAAAAGAGCTCGGCGCTGCCACAGCAAAGGACACTAATGAACCCATGACGCTTGGAAAGGGGTGTTGGAGCGTTAACCCCGCTCCAGACGACCCATCCTATGTAGGTCAAAATGAATAGGTTCTGCCTCAACACCCCCTCTACCTGAAAATGACAGATTCTGTCCTCCCCCCCCCCCTCCCCCCGCTATATCACAAAATGACAAAAGAGGCCCATTTGTGAAACATCTCCTGGTTTTTACTGCCGTTGATTCCACCTTGCGAGAGCCTTTTCCATCATTAAAGCGTTCTTATTTTCTATAAATAAGTAAAGACGTCTTCAAATCAGGTGAGGTAATTGTACTTGTTTCAGTACAATTTAGCTTGTTTGAAGGATTTCTTTGTATCTCGGCACAATCAGAGGTGAATAACAGCTCTCTGCCTTTCAAGTAAATTCTTCACTCAAAAGCTTTTTAAGGACTTCAAGTCGCAACTCCTGACTCCACAGGCGCTGCAGAATCTCCACACTGACTGACAGCTTGTGATAGACGGAATAAAAATAGGCAGACACTGAATCTGAGCCGTTCATGTTTTCTGATGCTGTTAAAGGTTTGTTTACATCAGTGATGTTACCAACCCTGTCTGTCACTAATAATGTCCCCATGCAGCTAATTTGCACTGGCAAATATGGTAAGTAGGAGAATTTATGCTGCCTAGGTCGTCAACAAAACAAGGACATTTTTCAACTAAAAAACGTAACCAAACTGTTCAGACAACGCAAAACTAATGGCCTTAATGTTCCCAAATTAAAGACGTCAACATAGCTGTGAAAAAATTTGTGGCGGGATGTGACCTCACACTGTACTACTGAATTATTTACTACACAGCTCATTTGTCATTAAAGTTTCTTCTGAAAGAACTCCCACAGGCGGAGGTTGCAGTCAGATCTATGAGTATTTCAGGTGTCTCGTATGCACCGCTCAAAACACAAACACAAACAGAAATGCACATACACAGCATCACCGATCATAACAAGCTAACTCCCAGCGAAATCATAAGAAGTAGGAGACATATCAAACAGAGAGTTTGCTGTTTGATTCCAACACGGCAGATTTAAACTCGCTGCGTAGAGGACTGTTAGCTCTGCACCCGGTGCAAGTGATTTAACCACTGAGCTAACCCAGTTCCATAGTAATAATAATAATAATAATACTTTCGACTTACTGTATATAAAACTTTCCTAAATACTCAAAGGCACTTTACAAAAAAAAAAACAAAAAAAAACAAATCAATGTAATGCTGGCAAAAAAAATTCAAAACTTCAAAACAGAAACAAAAACCAAACTTGACAAACCAGTGGGCGGCGGAGTCGTCTGTTTTTAAGTTGTCTGTGTACCTGATAAACTGTCACCTGAGTGAAGAAGTCAATGAAACACTGCACAAGATGAATGTTAATAATGTCGACCAATAATTTGCATTCCAACTGGGGGGAGCAGAGTTCAGTGCTGCACATACAAGCCATTCAATCTCTATCTGTACCTTTAAAATGCATCACAATTGGGGCGGCTGTGGCTCAGTTGGAAAGAGTTGGTCGTCTCCTAACCGGAAGGTCGAGGGTTCGATCCCCAGCTCTGTCAGCCACATGTTCGATGTGTCCTTTGGCAAGACACCCAAGTTGCTCCCTCTGCCTCGGTGGCGGCAGATGAATGTGGTCCAATGGGATTAGTTACTTCTGATTGTAACTTTACAAAGCAGCCTTTTGCCATCAGTGGGTGTGAACGTGTAGGTGTGACCTGTGGTGTCAAAGCACTTTGAGTAGTCAGAAGACTAGAAAAGCTCAAGTCACTTTACCATTTACCATCTAAATCATATTTCCCATCATCACAGCGAACATTCCTGTACTCTACGTGGTTAAATGTCACTGATTGGGTCGTCAATAGGACACAAAATGACTTGCCGTCGTGTGAATCTTGTTCTGCTTGAAATTGTTCTGTTCATTAGACGTACATCTTAACGGCCTTGTCTTGGCTCCGATAATGGGATGGGAATAACATCACATATTGGAAGCTCGAGTGTGGTATCGATTCGGTCACACGTGCTCCTCCTGCAACAGCGGAATGAAAGACATTTGTGGGGAATTAATGAGCTGATTGGATTATGATGCAGTGTAAATATTACCTCTTTCGGTCCCTTTACGAGGTAATAATGACACAATTTATTCACACGGACATGTTGCCAGATTAATTTTCCACCAATTTTGAACAATTATCATTATTGTGGTGGTGGGGGGGAGGGATTTTATTCAAGATAAATGAGGTGAAGAAAAGTTTTGCAGGCCTCAGTGCTGATGAGTGCGCAGACGGAGCGTTCCTTATTAAGCCGCACTTCTGATTCCGAATGCACCCTCATTCATCATTCATAAACGTTTGTTTTGGGTGGTTGTTTTATTTGTTTTTTCAGGCTTGGTTGTTTGCGCGCCCGGGGCTTGTTTTTTCACGCAGGAAAATATGTCCATTGTGAGATTGGAGAGCTGGTTACCCTCTCTTAAGAGACTCTTTAAGGGTGTTTAAAATGCATTCAAAAGAAACGTTGCTCGTGCTAATGCGCCTGGACGTGCAAGAATCAGACTCCCCCATCTCTCTTAATGCCACGCACACACATTTACATAACAGCGACATGGTCACACGCAGCAGCCTCACAATCTAATTTGTCAAAGAAGCATTCCATCCGTGCTGATATTTCTCATTAAGCGTGGATTCTGCAGCTTTATTGGTTGCCATGCCGACTCTTGTGTTAACCACCAAGCTAATTAGCGATGTGTCTTGTTTTCCCCACGCTGTTATCCTCGTGTTTTAATGTATTGGTTCACTGCCAATCAAACGTTTTTTTTAGCACCCTGTGTAGAGAGAAACTATAACAGAACAAACTTTAAATTAGAGCAAAAAAATAAATAATATTCATTTAAAGGTTAAAACAGAAATGCGTCGTTGCAAAAGTAAATCAAAGTGCCTAATGAACTCAAAATGTCAAAAACTCAGATTCAGCAGTCTACAATATATTTTTGCAGCCCCTGCAGCCGTCCTGTGTTTATGTGTCTTCGCCCGAGCAAGCCTCTTAACCCTGTTTTGACGGCTTAATAAAGGTTTCCGAGCCGCTCCACGACCCATCAGCCCTGCTTCTTAAATCTTCTCTGCACAGCCGAATCTCTGGTGTTGACTCTCATTCAGCTTTGCGCCTTGATGTCGGCCGCAGCCGGCCGTGTGTTACACCCCGCAAGAGCAACTTATGAACTTGTTAGATTTTCTTGTCGATCAAGGTCCGCGAGACCATTTTTTTTTGTATTATGTTTTTCTTTTATCGAAGTCCCTCTCAGTCTCATAATGCCTTTTGATGCCGGAAAAACTGCAGTGCTTGGAGATACTTAGAGAGATGTTGGTATTTCTCCTCAGCACAGTCTTTCATTCCCCTCTTTCAGAGTAATAACAGCTTGACTGTCAGTCCTGAGCTGTCATTTCTCTGCCAAGATGGCTGCTGAGTGCCTCAGAGTGTTTTTGCCAGCGATGTCAATGATTGTTTTTAAAGAACCTATTCATTGGAAACCTCTTAGATCCTGAAATATTAGTATAGTAGGCAAAGGGAAGGAAAAAAACTGCTGACAACACAGGTGTATGCTGACGCTTCTGCGTATGACTGAATGTTCCTCGAGTCATCAGAACTGGGAAAATCTGCTTTCTCTTATTCTCCACCTGACTCTTGGAATAAGATGCAACATCATCATGAGATGAATTAACTTTTACCTTTTGGGCATTATAGGAATCATGATATTAAACCTCCCAACCTCTGTTTGTAACTGTTTTCACAAGTGTGTTTTATTTTTTGAATCATTCTAGACTTTTTCATAAACACTGGTATTGATTTATTCCTTCTACATGTCTACATTTTTATTTTACTAGTCTTGTAATCGTCTTATCTTCTATTTCTTTTAATCATTCGTTGTCTGTCTCTTATTTGA
This sequence comes from Labrus bergylta, assembly GCF_963930695.1. Taxonomy (NCBI): domain Eukaryota; kingdom Metazoa; phylum Chordata; class Actinopteri; order Labriformes; family Labridae; genus Labrus; species Labrus bergylta. Next base: position 3,194,118 of record NC_089214.1, on the reverse strand, counting down.
TCCTTTAATGACTTGATGTCATTGTAAGTGAGTGTTGTCCCTCATTGTATCTCTCGAGTTTAAATAAAGGTTGAATGAAAGAATGAATACTGTATAATACCCTTCTTACATATTGAGAACATTTTCTTATATTAGGATAAGTCCCTTGAGGTGTATCAACTCGTTTTCAAGGGATTCCCAAACATATATTTACAATGACACAGGTACAACAACAACAACAACAACAACAAAACATAACACACTACAGACCAAACAAACAAAGTAATAGATACAGCAGAAAACAACAACAACAAAACAAAACAAAACAAGGGACAACACAGAGAACAGATACAACAATAAGCTACAACCATTACAACAACCATTACAACTCTAGACTAGACACCTTAGAGGAGAGAGATTCAGTCTGTACAGAGAGAAATAAACAAACAGTGTTCACACTACTGAAAACAAACACAATCAGTTTGAAGATGAGAAAACAAAACATGTTTAAATAAGTGGAACGATGATGAGGACCGGAGATTTAAAGGTAACTTATTCCAATCAGAAGGAGCACAAAACATCATAAAAAACATATACTGTAGTACCTCAGTCATTCCCATTTTGAGGACGTGTCAGGGGGCTAATAAAACCTCTGCACTAAGTTCTAATCTCTTAGCAAAGACTGGTCATTTCTTTGAAGGACTGCAGGATACCTCTGGAAAATGAATAATCAAGGCTGTTTCCTCAGCATGTAGTCTTTTCTTACATCTACCCCCAGTTACAGGCAGTTCAAATTACTTAATAGAAAATGTGAATTTTGTCGCTGATGGTCCAGTTTTTTTTTTTTTAAGGTCATCAAGAAACATCAAGATTAAATTCAGTCTGTTCCATTGCCAGTTAAAAACATGCAAAAGTTCAACTGAAAGTGGCAAAACATTAGGCCTGCTTGTAAATACAGTTTTTAATACTATGTTTACAAGAAAAAGAAATGATAACATCCGTTTATCTTTGAGTACATATGTCAACAGTATCCTGTACGTCTTGTATTCAGCTGCTTTATCATTGATTGCATCTCTATGCTGCATGTAAGCATTCCTATTGACGCCGCGTGCAGAAGTAGTCCTGTGAGATGCAGCCGACTAGAGACCGGAGAGATGTTTCCGGCACTCCAACTCCTCTTTCTCCTGCAGCTGTGAGACGTTTCATATCAGTGCAGATTATTCCCAGCCAGGAACTACAAGCTTTCATCTAAATGTCAGCGGCAAAGGCGTGTCAAAAAAAGATAAAAGCTCGGATAGAAAGCTGGCGTCAAGGCGTTACTCTACAACACGGGGGTAGAGGTAGAGAGCATGGGATTGTATAGGTGTCAGCTCATAGGTATAGGTATTGACGGATGCTGCACAGTGAGCTCGCTGTAGTCCACTGTGTAGGAACAGCCATGCCTGTTTCCCCCTCCATCCAAAGCGTATATCTCTCAGAGCTTTGACTCGCTTTAGCTTGAAATGAAGTGGTAAGATTTAATAAGACTCCCTGCAGAGAACGACGTCCATCTCCATACCATTATCTCAAGCATCTCTCATTCACTGGAGCCAAAAAAAATAAATCATGAGGCAAATTCATCACACCAAATGCCTCACTTATAACCTCTCACAGCACTACAATGCAGCGGGGAAAGAAATGGTGGAAGAAATAAAAGCCGAGTCGAGGCCACAGCCCTTACTTTCATGAGTGAAAAAAAAAGGGATTACATCGACAAAAAACAAAATCACATCACTAACTCTTTATGGATGTTACTTAATGTCTTCTGTATATCATGATAAGCATCAAAAATATCTAAATCACTGATCAAAACTCACCTCTTTAAAAAAGCTTTTAATGTATGATTGTGATGTATTTTCTGTTTTCTGTCGTTTTACCTTTATTGTTGTTATCTTTATGATTTGTTTAAAGTTGTAATGTCTGTTGTTTCGGTTTTTTAACAATTGCACAGCGTCTTTGAGTTTTCAAAAAGCGCTTATAAATAAAATGTATTATTATTATTCATTATTAAATATGGTGTCGATTCAAAATTTAAAAAAAACTTTTTTCATCCTTTCTTGATATTGGGTTTGAATTGGAGATGTTAACGCTATTTGATATGAAACAATATGACAGCAAGTCATTCAGAAAGTGTGTGAGTGATTCTTTAGGAAGCTATCGATGATGAAGTGTCAAAGGCAAATGTCTCCCTTTATTGTCTTCAGCTGTTTAGTGCTGACTCTGACCTATTAAAACTACAGCACTCAGGATGAGTATAGGGCTGTACGGTCACATGAATGAGGTGGTGGAATGTCAAACTGTACGAGTGAATCAAGTGAATCGTGAGTTATGTGCTCACACTGCACGCTCTGATTGTCAAGAACGACCTGAGAGCTCACACGCTAAGTGTTCAATCAACATGTCGCACTGTCAATGATCAATAAAGTTTCCTTTGAAAACACCCATAGAAGGAAGTTGAAGTCAGATGAAACACCAAAAAACAACGCTCTCTCTCTCTCTCTCTCTCTCTCTCTCTCTCTCTCTCTCTCTCTCTCTCTCACACTCACCATCACCAACGAATACAGGCTAACTAGCAAGCTACATCGTAAAGAACATTTCCAGTCGGCTGGAGGTCTGCAGCACTTCCTGCCACAACGTTTGTCTCGTTCACATCTTCTCTGATAAGAGAGGGGGGGGAGACACATCAAAACAGGCAGATCTGCTGTTGCCATGGTTCAAGATTCAATTTATTGTCACATCTATAAAACGCTCATGGGAGCAAAATGCCCTTTCTCCCCAAAAAAAACCCCCATGCCCTCTTAAAAAACAGAGACACATAAAAATAAAAAGAACAGGATGCATGACAGAAACAGGACACATGATGGTTAAGAGGGCACATGACGCTTAAAACAAGACACATGATATCAGATTTAAGAGCACAGTATGAAACATTTAAAATATAAAGAAAGTGCTTATGCATAAAGTGAAGCAGTGTGAAGTGCAATGTGCACTTTAGCACTGGCTGAGAGCAAGTGCAGGTGCAGTCCTTGTCACTAGTCTGTACCCTCTTTAGGTGTCAGGTACAAGGAGGGGGGGGGGGCAGCACAGGAAGGTGGTTCAGAGTCCAGTAAAGCAGGTCAGTGATTGCTAGCTATTAGCCTAGCTTGGATGTCTTTTTGCTTTCGGGCTCCGGGTGCTTTCAGACACTGTCTGCCATTCTGCACAGGAAAAAAATTGGCAATCAGCTTTTGCTCTGCTTTCACTGTCCAAGAAGACAGTTGGCCGACCAAAACTTCAAACGTGTCAGAATTCATCTGACTGGTCAGAGGCATCCGATTGGACCTTCATACCCCCTATAAACTGCACAGCAAATGTTGTGCTATTGAGCTGAAAACTTGGCCTGACTATCAGTCAACCAGAAGTCACACGGTGTGTTCCCAGCCTCGCAGAACACCAGCTGACTATACACAGCCATTAGGCGTCTTGGCCAACTTGTGTGTATGCTTCCTACTGACTTTGAAAATGTACCTGGAGAGTAAATTAAGAAGGCAACAACAAAGCGTTCTAAAACCTAGAATTGACTTCCTCTTAGAACAGAATTAACAGACGGCAGTGTTTCCCCTAGGTTCACACCGACACGCCAACACAAACACTTGAAGGAATCTTGGTGTTCATGCGTTACTTTTAATGACAGGTGTCCTTTTCTATCGGAAAGGTATCCTAAATGACTTATTTCCCTGATTTCCGACTCTATCCACCATCCTATCCCTACAATAAAGGCACCTTGACCTTGACCTTCAAGGAAGGTTTCCCCTAATATAATGGTAGGGGAAACACTGGACAGACAGAAGAGCCAAAAGCTGAATATCATGAGAAGTTGTCCATAGTCTTGGAAATGCTGCATGAAGAGCAAAATTAGCTTTCATTCTAACTACGTTTTCTCATATTTCTGAGCATGTTCTCACTCCAGTTACTGAATGTGCATGCTCAATGAGACTCAACTTAAGGTAACATTTTGAAGCCAATGTTCCCGGCCTTAAAACAAAGTTGCTTTGTGAAGTGAGAGTGTTTGATTTGTGTTCTCCTCTCCCACACTCCAACCAAATTAAAGGCACGCGCTGCCTCGGCGCCATCAGAGTGGAGGCGAGGGAGCTCCCCTTCAGTTCTTCCTGTTTCGTTTGACCCCAAACAATCCTTTAACCGATGATGCACATGATGCAGTCCTCACCCTGGCAAGATTCCCCTTTCACTCTGAACTCTAAGATGAGGTCGCAAACCGGCTCTCTAAGGGGGTCACGGACCCAGATGGGGCCTGGGCCCCGCTTGTGTGTTTCGTCGCTGCGTTTGATCTCAGAGCTGAGCTGCACTCCCCCCGGGGTGAGGCAGCGCCGCGTCTGAATTTCCCCCCTTTAAAAAAAAGAAAAAAGGAAAACGGCTCTGTGTTTATGTTAACTCACAATGATTGGTTTCACTGAGCGCCGAGGATAATTACCAAGGGTTTTCCTTTATTGAATGGTAATTACAAAAGACAAATAGACTCCAAGCAACTGACTTCCTGAGTAAAACAGCTCTCTCTCTCTCTCTCTCTCTCTCTCTCTCTCCCCCAGTGCAGCTGTGGGTGGTGATGCCGCCAGGAGTGGACGTGTTTATTGCCGAAGCGATCCACTCAAAACACTGGAATAAAAAAAGCCAAAAGGTGGATGATTAAAAAATGAATGACTGAGGGAATAATTATACAGTTTACAGTGTTACTTGACCAGCTTTCTTTATTTTGACTGCACACAAACTGCTCGCAGCTTAAGCGAGGGTAATAAATCAAAAAAACCTCCAGCACGTATTGTACTCGCCTGTGGCTGTCAGAGGTGAGAAATAAAGGAGTATGAATACCTCGTTACTCTACCGACGTCAGACACTGAGCTGAGCTTGAAATTTGAGTTTTCTGGTAACTGTGCTGCTTTGCTCTATATTCATTTGAACACACAGAGCATGGCTTTGTTTCTATATATCTTTTTTTTTTTTATGTAACATCACTGGGAGCTACTGCCTTCCCTACATCAAGACTGGTTTCAACTTGGATGGATAAAAAATCTTAAGATAAAGATAAACTTTATTGATCCCCCATGGGGGAAATTTTTTCATCACAACAGCTCAAGAAACAGAAAACGGGAATATAAATATCAAAAATAACAAGTTAAAAATCAAACATATGTACATCAGTTATATAAAGGGAGAAAAAATACATTAATAGACTAATACAAGGTATGTACACTTCCACTTGTGGAAAGAAACTCTATATCTACCTCTACAGATTGAACACAGATCTAAGAAAGATATCAGCAGATATATCAGAATCAGATTTATTTCTATGCCCAATATCTGTATGGGCCCCAAAAATCCCATATCGTGGGCCCTAAAAAAATGAATCAGACTAGAGATGTGCTGCCTGCTTCTCTGCTCACTAAGGAGTGAGTCTGCAGCGTGAGAGGTCGACAGAGTTCATACACCGAGCGAGAGACACAGAGGTATATGGACAAGAGACAAGAACGTCTGGTAAATCATCTGCTCTGATAAGAACACTGCAGATTGTAGTCTCAGACAGGTGCTGTCCAAAACAGCTCCGAGTACGATTATACAACTGTTCAACCTCGTTACCCTCCCTGCTCTCTCGTTTAAAACTATAAAGTGGTCATCGGAAACATGTGAAGTTTTAATAATCCTGAAGAATTGAGTTCATAAAAGATGAATTTGTGCAGCAGAACGTACGACGTCATCATCTTCTCTCAGCAACCCCTCGACTGAAACTCCCTCCCCGCTGCAATCTGACATTATTCCCACTGAATCTACTCGAGCACAGCTGACTTCTAACTTTCGCCCTGACCTTCGCATTAATATTTTAATGACCTTTGACAATCTGCCATTTTCCAAGGCCAAGGCGACCATATACGGGTATCCAGATATGGAGATAGCACATCATCACTGTAATTGACTTGTGTCCAGGTCTTGACTGAAGGTCGTTGCGGTGCAGCCAGAGAGATGAGTAATTAAAAAACTGCTTCTGCTCTTTAAGACACTCATTGAAGTCCACCCTTCATTTGCTACATCATTAGTCATGCTACAGCTAGCTCCGGCTTTATATCGGGGAAAAATATCCCGGCACACATTCGCGTTCACCGCACACAGTGTGTAATCATTAGCGATATCCTGAGTAATTGAAGGTGGCACTTGGGAAATGGTTACCTGACGCTGACGGGTGGAGGATGGAGGGCGCTGTCAGGGAGGTGCCAGGCGTGTTAGCATCTTAGCTTCATCAGTCATAATCTGTCAAAGAGCGGGAGGTTAAAATGTTCACCCCACCACCCCGCCCCCCACCCTCCTCCTCCTCCTCCACCTCAACTTGGACTCCAGTTTGAGGAAGATTAGAACAAGTTAATAATGCAGAAGTATTTTCATCGTCAGTCAAACAATACACGGTACACTCTGAGTGTTTATTCAGTGTTTACCCAAGATAAATCCACAATCAACAATTTAGTTTCATACTTTGATCCTTCAATACGCTTCTCCTGAGCTTCTCCTTTTTTTTATACACTCTGTTGTGAGAGGAATAACAACTCCAATCAACACTCAAAATAAAAAGTCACTGAGGAGTCGACGGCTATTACCGCTGGAACATTGGAGCTTGAGTAACCAAAAAAAAAAAAAAGAGGAGAGAAAAGAAGAAAGTTCAAGTAGGAGACAGAAAACATCACATGAATCCAGAATGAGCGAGTCCTTAAAAACGTTTAAAAATGCGTCTGCATGTGTTGTTTCTTTTCATGGAGATTCAACGTCTGTGATAAAGTGTTTTTCATATATTCATGTCATGTTCAGATTAATCTTATATTCATGTATGCCCATACATGATGCCTACAGATTGCAGCACATTGTCACCCGTATGGATTTGTTCCTATGTATATATAGCAGGATCAAAATGATGATAAACCCATTATCATGCAGCTACATCTGAGGGGAATCATTTCAAAAGGTTTAGCAGTGATACAGATGTAGCTCTCCTGCTTTTCTTCAGGCAAATTATTCTGCACTAAAGCGGCTGTCATTGTGACTAATTGTTCGGCATTTTCTATTATCTTGTTCCGCCCCTGGTTGCGAATGGTGCACGCGTTTGTAAACAGGAACAATCTGCACGCGCTGCTGTGCACGAATGTTGGGCTGAAATGGCCACAAACCGATACCAACACACACACACTGAACAGAAACTCTCGCAGCTGCCGACGCGGCTCTGCAACAGTAACGCCGAGACAAACTTTCGCCTTCATTGTAACTGGCAAATGAAGTGATGGTCCTCTCTTTCTTTAAAGCAGCACGGCCTTAACTGGGAAGAAAAGAGAGACGATGGAGCGCACCCACATGAACGGGCAGTCACACACAAAAAAAGCTCTGGCTCTGGCTGGCTGTGGTGAGTGAAGGGAGGATGGACACATCACAGCCGCCCGCGGTGCTGATGGAGCCCGGCCCATCCGTGGCCTTGCCAATCTGTCATCCACCATGTGCCCTGTACACACACACACACACACACACACACTAGCCGACATGTCCTCACACAGCCTGGTAGCCAGCCTATGAATCAGTCATCTCCTGCTCCTCCTGACCTCCACGCTCTTCTCTTCGTCGTCTGACTGACAAAAGCAGCAGGCCGGACGGCCACAGCTTGGCTCCCTTCTCTCTCCTCAGGAGTCTGTGTTGAAAAGACGGGTTTTTTTGATTCCTGCGTGACCCCCACAGAAGGGATTCAGTGTCACCGCCAGGTCTGACTACTCGGCAGGAGCATCCTCACTCAAATGTTTACTTGGGCAGGTTAAGACAATTCCATTTAAAACTCATGTGGCATAACATAACTCCTACTCTTGCCTAGGGCACCAACATGGCTGGAGCCTGGTTCTTTCTTTATGTATATAAATACAACTGACAAAAATGGGTTATCGGTCTGCCACCACAAGAAGAGATAAATATTATTACAGTACCTACAGCAACAAGAGAGGGTCATGAAAACGCTGAAAAAAAAAAAAAGGTTTGGGTGTAAAATCCAAGAGGGCGTTGCACTGGATGCTCAATTAGTAAAGTCTCAAAGTGAAGACAGAATCAACAATTTCTTTAAAATCTATTTTAGGAAAGTCATTATAGCAATAAAGGATCAATAACAGTATCTAACAAATGCCCTTATGTGTGAAACTGAAATAAAGATGATAAAATGACAATAAATGCAAAACTTTTCTGATCAAAATGATATCTTTATGGGTGCTTTATCGCTTAGTTTGTGGTGACCCCAGTTTGATTTCTGTCAAGGCCCTTTGCAGCATGTCCCTCCACTCCCTCTCTCGCTCTCTCTCTCTCTCTCTCTCTCTCTCTCTCTCTCTCTCTCTCTCTCTCTCTCTCTTTGTGTTTCCCCTCCATCACAGGCTAAACGCAACAACAACCAAATAAAACTATTAAATATGACTCATACTCAGCGTCGTATTTATGTGTTCATAACTGGTTTTAATCCCTGGGAATGATACTTCCAGTAAACAGATCCATAATAAATGACATGCAGACGTTGCTGCAGGGAGTCATATCAGAGTTATTAAGCCTGACCACCCACCTCTACCCCCCGCAGGCCTCACCCAATCTCTAACCTGGCAGGATGACAGGTTACCAAAACTTCTTCTTTCTTTTTTTTGCCAATTAACGAGTTACATTTGAGTCCATGTGACTTTTGTTTACAAGCCCTGGTTGGCTTATAATTGGGCAGTGCCGACCTAAATGAGCCAAATGCAAAAATGAACCAAAGTGTACTTGACTGTGGTTGACAGGAAAAGAAAACAAACTGCTGGGCTCCAGTGCTTACAGTATCGATGGCTTGTCAGATTAAATACATCACATTATGCTGCACTGTATACTTTGAGCCCTTCATGAAACTCTGATACACAGCCGAGTGGAAAGAGACTGAACGCTGGGGTGGATGTGATTCAGAGGCAACTGAATGGTTTTTTAAAATGAACTATTTCCCTCCAAATGCATCAAAATTGACCAATGATGACTGAGCAAGCGTTTATGCATAGACGTTAGATGTAAAATCGACCATCTTCTATGTCCTTTAACTACAGGAATGATAGGATCAGAGGTGGATTTAGCCAGTTTAAGTGCTACATTTTGCCTAACAAACTTGTTTTGCCAGCAAATCAAAAAAAGAATGGTAAGAAAGCATCCCATCTCCGTCTAATGAATAAAATATTTTGCAAAGACAATGAGGCTCAGATTTGACATGTGTAGTCAAATCACACGTCCGGATCTCTGATGGCTGTCTGCTGGAAGCGCCAGGACTTGTGTGTGTTGAGAAAGAGATAAATGAAGGAGAGAGAGAGCAGGGAGAGGAAGTCCATTATCTGTTCCCTCTCACTTAAAACAACGTGGCTCCCCCCTCGTCCTCCCCACCATCACCTATGGACTTTCTCCCATGGTTCAGCAGCAGGGAAGTCTGATAATTGGTTAGACTGCTGCACAGTCAGAGAAACACTGTTCTTTTCTTACCTCATTAGAGACACCCATACGGCTGCATAGAAATTTCAATAAGCTTTTTGATTCAAGCTGCTTTGACATTTGCAGATATTCTAAATTGACTGAATACAATCTATTCTACTCTCAGGGACATGGACTCTATTTATATTTATATTGCGCGGCTTGTATGACAATGGGCAGAGATGCTTTATCTGAAAGGAAAAGTCAAGCATGTTGAGTAATTAGTGCAGAGTTTGACGTGAACATGTATGTTAGATACATACAGAGGGGCTGTTTTTCTTTGATTGTGTTAAACTGTATTGAACGAAAGGCCTTCATCAACCTACGCCTTTGTTTCTGCCAGACAGTCTTGATCGAAATGACTGCAACTGCTGGTCCGCTGGGCATTGCAGCATCCACACTTCCTTTGCACTTTGTTAGTTGCTTGTACGTTAATACAAAGTGTCACATGGCTTTTTATCGAAGACCGACAATATGGTGCTTTGTATGAATCATTACCGGTAGATCCCTACACGTGTGGCAGCGGGTCATCACTCACTCTCCCTCTTAGAATAGAATTAAAAAAAGGTGTAAAGCTGAAAGGAAAAAAACAATAATTAGATAAGTTTAAGTGTAAAATATATATATTTTAAAGATTACTTTTCTGGCTTTTATGCCTTTAGAGGAAAATGCATAAAGTCAGAAACAACGATGAGAGAGTGGGGAAGGATATGAAGTTAGGTTCTGAGGACTATAGCTTTTGTACATTTTGCACACAACTGAACCACAATGCTATCCAGTGCCCCGGTTGAAAGCTTATATTTAACATTTGACCCAATTTTACAATTGTTATCAACAAAATTTTCCAATAAAGTCACCTTTTGTTCCTTTTAAGTACTTACACAAGGACACAGTCCCACCAAGTTAAATATTACAATAAAACATAAATGTAACTTTTGTATCTTGTGCATGTGATTATCATTATCAGCACTTTTTACCATCGATAACGTTTTCTCTTAACAACAGTCTGTAAGCGTTTTGGGGACTGAGACGGCCAGTTTCCAGACAGAATGACCCACGGATGGATCGAAATTCCAGATCCCGAGGAAAATACCTGACGTTTCTGAAAATATGAATTTGAGATGTTGTCCCTTTCTTCCTTCTCATTTTACATTTAGGATATAGCAACGAAATTCACCAAGTGCCAAGTGTGCAAGTTTAAATCACATGCATGCTGCTATATGTGAATCCATCTCATGTGAGATAGTTCACTGTAATAATATTTTAATGAATTTGATGGTTTTTTTGCACTTGACAAAATGAAATATTGAAACTCCCAATATAGATTCATTGATCATATTTGAAATGATGTTCCAGGTGTGATAAAAATAAAAAATAAAAGCTCTTGTAATGGATTTTTATGAGAAATATTATTGAAATGTTGTAAGAAATGTGAAGCTCTAGATGCACATTTAAAGAGTTTCCACGCACCGGCTTCTCTGTTACCGCTGTCCCAGCAGCACCTCTCTATTTACACCGAGGACCTGATTCAGCTCTCCCCCTGTGTCTTCACTGGATCTGCATTGTGTTCCCATCCTTTACCCCGATTAAACTTACAGTGTTATAGAATATGTACATTATGAAATCTGGCTCATGGGGGGGGGGGGGGTCTGCCAAGTGACCTGATCAAGCAAAATTCTCCAGACTTACTGTACACACACTCTCATTATAGTCCAGGCTAATAGACATATTTTGCCTCAGTGTGTTGGTGATTATATGGGCTGGATGATCCCCCGGCATGCCCCCTGTTTTTTTATTTTTTTGTCCTGCCATTTGCAAGGCCTTGTGGGATATGACTAATGGAGTGTTGTGCTTAAAGGATTGTGGTGTCTGGTGCGAGTGTTCCCTGGGTCGTGGTGAAGTTAATTACCTGGGATTGAACAGTTACTTTGTCCCCCTCCTGGGATCCAGTCAGCAGACAGGAGAGGAAAGCGATGCGTCTTGAACTGGCTGCATATCCAGGTCACTGTGGAGGCAAAAAAAAAAAAAACACCTTTTTTTAATTCTATTCCTCCTCTTGCTTTAACCCTCCTGTGTGTCTCTTTGATCTCTGCATATAGCTTAAGAGGCAGACTCGTTTCACCAGAGCCAGAGGACACCAATATCTCCCTATGTGGCGATACCGGGAGCGTAATGGCTATTTCTCTTCCAGTGTTTACCCTGACTACAAACACATCTGAGTCATACCGAATGTTTTACTTTAAAAGGCAATTCATCATGGGTAGACTTCACAACATCTTTTTTTAAGGTTTATATTCTTCTTTCAGTGTTAGTAGATTTCAAGACACCATTAAAGGATTTATATTCGATGTCGCCCTTGAGCACCAGCATGAAACCAAAACAACTTGCACTGCATTGTTGTGTTAGCATGCTAATGCTAGTGATCTTCATTATGCTGGTATCTTCACACTGCATGTAAATTTACCTGAAATGAGCGTGATCTAGAAACACAGTTAAGCAGTGAGTACAGTATGTTATTCTTCTTTTCTCTAGTCCCTCAATTAAACAACTTTTATACACGAGGGGAGGAGTCAGCCGGCCGTCCTGGCGATGTAAACAAACTGAAGATAGGACTCTGAAAACTCTGAAAACATCACAGACAGTGGGACTCGGGTGTTACACCCATTGTAGACAGTCATGACTCACAGAGTTATTTTTAGAGGATAGACTTGATTTATATCACATTTAAGTGTGAACAATAAAATGCATATAAAGCCTTTAACTTTGCCTGCTAAAATGACAACTCACACTGGTAGATGTTTAGATCTGTTGTCAGCTAGCTGTGCAAGCTAACCTTAGCAACATATTTGCTTAAAAATGCAGTCCTTTGGACTTTTAGCCTATTTCCAGCTGAAATTAGGTATTTAGATATTTTAGGAATAGTCACCTTCAATGAAGCATTCATTTTAGTAAAAAGAAAAAAGTACAAGAAATTTCATCAAATGGATGGCTGCTAAAATGTCAACTCTCACAGGTAGGTTAAGAGAAATGTTTGTTAGTTTGTCCTTACTTACACTAGTGTAACTGTTATCAGTAGTGGTGAGCTAGCTATGCAAGCTAACTTTCGCTACTTAAGTTGCTAATCTGCAAACTTGCAATCTTAACAAGCACATTTGGTACAATGTCAACTTTTACCAGCATAAGATAGCCTGTTTAGATAGGGCGGCTGTGGCTGTGAATGGGTAGCTGTGACCTGCGGTGTAAAAGCCCTTTGAGTATTCAGAAGACTGGAAAGGAGCGCTTTACAAGCTCAAGTGCATTTACCATTTTGCCGTGTTGCTTCTGACCCGCCTGCACTACTTGAATGCTAAACATCCGATGTATGATATGACGCTGTGTGCAGTGTTTGTGTTGCTCTCTGCAAGGACAGAGACAGATGTTAGTTTTACTAGCCTGCTGACTTTTAAAATATTGCTGCTATGAGTACTGATATATTTGAGTTCCTTCCATTATGGGTTAAAAAAACCAGTTACAGTACTAAGAAGTGTTTACCCGACTTAATGTTTACAGCCTGACTGATATTTTTCTTGTCTTGGATTAGGGGCTCTTTTGCAGTTTTGCAGTAACTCTGGTGAAAGCTGGTTAAGAGGCTACAAAAAAATAACCCCCCAAAAAATGACTTAAAGGCGTTACAATTTCTTTGAACACCTGAAAGGATTGAAGGGGTTTTGTGGCAAGAAAAACTTGTTAAACTTTTTTCTTTTTTTTTTTCTCCTGGAGTCACCTGGATAAAGCTTTAAATTACTTTCAAGGCTTTCTCAGATAGCAAAGCAGCATCAGAGAGGGCGAGATGGAAACGCATCAAAGAGACCTTCACCCTTCCGTCTTAAAATGTCAGCTCTTAAACACACAAACCGCTGCACTACAAGCCCCCAAAAAACTCTCCAAAGCACCCCAAACAAACAGTATAGCCTTCAAAAAAAAAAAAAAAAGCTAGAGCGAAAACAAATTTAAAATGGCTGAAAGCAGATGGGGGGGAGAAATAAAAAATAAAATAAATAAAAGATGAAGAAATCCCTATGAGCGTTGGAGCGTTTATCAGGGGATATATATCCCCAACTAGTTGGCAAGTGTGCAATGAAGCCTGCCACAGTGTCACGCCGCACTGTGGCTTTTAATAGGAACACGGCTTAAGAGGCCCTTACATCTTTCGTTTCACTTGAAGTTGTCACTCAGTAATCCCTCGGTAAAGTGTAATGCCGCTGGATTAGCGCCGCAACCCCAGATTTCCAAATTATCATCTGAAAAAACCCACTGAATGATGTCGCTAATAGGAACCAAATTATGCAAAAGAAGAAGAAGAAGGCCATTTTTTTTTTCCTCCTTCTTGCCTCTTTCAATTCATCATGTCACTTTTTTTCTCTTTGCCTCTGTAACTTTTTAGAACGGGCAGATTAGCACCGCCGCTGTGTTCATGTCCACTAGCTGCTCGGGAACTCAGAAAAGAGAGCGAGAGAGAGAGAGAGAGAGAGAGAGAAAATGTCCAGATGAATGTACAGCATCACAGGAGGATTTATTAATAGGGGGCAGTCTCAGTCCATCTGTGGTTGAGCTCAGGCCTAATCCTTTCCACCGACTGAATGAGACTGTACAAAGTCCCCATGATGGCCCACGTCAACAGCTGCAGGAGTGGGTGGGGAGGATGAAAAAAAAAAGAAAAAAGGAGAGTGAAGCATCCAAGGCCTCCTCCCACTGTCCATACTCCCTGGAGTCATCTCAACCCAAAGCCCAAAACTCAGGCTGACCATGTTTGTTGTGATCGCTAAGCCCAGAGATTTCCACTTTCAGGATAAATATGATTTCCACCGACCCTCCTCCGAAAAACCCACACACACCAAGTCTGTGTTAGAGATTCTTCTTCTTTTTTTTTTTTTTTGGGCAAACCCTGTCCGTCTGCATTTTCCTCTTCCTCTTTCACACTCGTACAGTACTTTCATGTGCTATCTTCTGCCTTTCCCTCCCGAGTTAAGGGACAGAGAAAAGACTTCCTCCCAGAGTGCATTTCAGTGCATCTCAACCGTGCTAAATCGTGTGCACTCGAGGATCATGGCCCTGTTCTTGTCTCCACTTTGTCAACTTGATATCAAAAAGCGCCGCAAAAGGCCACAACATTGTGACTACAACGTGACTATAGTTGCTCCCCCTGCCCCGCCCGCTGAGAGATCAATCCTGATAGAGAAAGACGGAGGGAGCAGACATGTTTTTTTGCCCGTTCCACTTCTTTTCTTCAGACACAGCCAGGGGACATGGGAGGAGGGATGGTGTTAGCTTCAACCTGCCCTAGCAGCACAATTGGGCTGCCTGCCACGAGTCCGATGATTTATGATGCCGTCAAAACGTACACTGTTTTTTTTGGTTTTTTTTTTACTGTCGCTTCACCAAGGGTCACTGTGTCGTCTTAGATGCTTCTATCTATCCCCGGTGCGCCGCTATTCCTTTTTTTCCACATCTGGAAAAAAGAAACAACTAATCTCCAAAGCAGTCAGCCTCCATTTATCCGCCACACCTCAAAAATAATGTCAAAATGCTAATCGTGCATTTTTTAAATATTTTTTTCTCGTCCCTTCCGTTCTGTAATAGAATCCATCGCCTTCCCTTTGTCGCAGGAAAGAAGCGGTATCTTTAGAAGCCGTATACCTACACAGTCTTCAGATGTTAGCACCAATTACCAGAAAAAAACCTGCAGAGCTGTGTATCTACATAGAAGGGACCATTAGGCTTTGGAGAGCGTAAAATGGTGAGCTGCTGAATTTATACCTCTACATATGCATGAAGCTGCGCCTTTTTAGACCTCTGCAGACATGCAAAAAAAGAAAACTCCCACACACCTTGCAAAAAAAAAAAAAATCCAGCAGAAGAGGAATTATCACAATTTAACGTGGGACACTTTGTTTGTGAATTTTCTGCCAAATCTGGAAAAGTCAAACCTGACATGAAAAACTGTTTAGATGTGTGGCTAATTCATTTACCCCCCCCCCTTTTTCTCCTCCACATGCTCTTGCACACCTCCTTCCTACCCCCCTGCCGGAGTCAGAGGCACCAGCAGTTCATCTGCAGAGGACTCTCTCCGACAGGCAGAGGGATTTCTCTCCGTCAAAGGACACGGCTCAGCTTGGATGATTAGCTACGCTCACTGAGCATGCCCGGACGCCTAGGCCCTGTGCCGTTAAAGAGGTGGAATAGATTCGGCTCCGGGAGGAAGGGAGGAGTGGGGGAGCAAGGGGGTGGAGGGATGAGTTTTTTTTTTTTTTTTTGCCGACGCAGAGTGCAAAAGCTGAGGTCGCATGCTAATAAACACAGGGTGTCATAGTGTCATGCAAATATAAACTCCCCCCTGGCAATTTCTCTGCGTGTTTGATACAGTCCCTGCGTGCCTTTTTTGCCTCGCTATTGTTGAAGGGCTGGCGGTATGGTGTTTTTTTTTTTTTTTAGTTTCTGTCGAGCATGACTTCCTTAAATTTGGTCCAAATGCTGTTTTGAATCCTTTTCAAATGCTTCACAGTCCTTTATTGAACGGCCCATGTGAACTAGCCCCCCTTAAAAACCCAACACTCCTGCTGTGTTTTAGCTCCAAAGAGAGATCGCAAGAACTTCTATAAGCAGCAGAGCCAAGACATTTTTACGCCACTCAATAAACAAGGCAATTGGGAAATAGATGATTTGCCTCAGTGTGTGAAGAAAAGTCACATCATTGCTGTGTTTCTTTTTTTTTTTTATAGGGAATGTAATTGTTTGTATCTGGGATAAATTAGTACTTTTGGCCCTGTGAGCTGCAGAGAATCCTTTAAAATATTCTCATCGACTAATCTGCTGATCAGCATGAGGTGTGGCTGCCTTTCTGTCAGCAGAGAATTATGTTGATTATTGCACAATGTCAGGAAAATCTGCACTGAGTATGGGGTGGGGGGGGGGTTTCCAGAGTGCAGTAACAGCTCTGCTATCCTCCGCAATAACACCAAAAATCAACTCTTGAGAGAGTAATGAGAATATTTCAACGTTGGAGCTGAACAGAAAAAGGCAGAAGACAGATCATAATCCCTGCTCGTGTGTGTGTGTTTTCCCCCTCTTATATAGGAAGAAATGTAACACTATTTCACTAATAACTTCCTGCTGAAGCTGGAAAGGGTATTTGGGAAACCGGGAAAGGTCACCTCATTATTGGGAATTACAAGAGGAAGCCATATCCTCGTGTTCAGTATGTACACACAGAGGCCAAACACAAGTGCAAAGACCTTATCAGTTTTCCAAATTAGCAATATGTGCACAGAAGAAACTGCACCAAATCTGTCTCACTGTTAAAATGCAGATCCACACTTTAATTGGCTCCAGGGTGTGCTTAGGTGCTCATGCCTGAGTCCTATTAGAACACGTTAACCACTTTATATATATGGAGGCACTGTACCATACTGAAAGTCAGATAAAAGAACAACAACTCCTGGGTCATAGTTTCAAAGTTTGCAAACAAATACCTTAATTTAAGTTGTTTATCTCTTTTATCTCTAAATCTGTCTTTTAAATGTTGTCAAAAAACAGAAGTTAGCTAGCATGACTAGAGCTAGAAAAGACACCTTTGCTAACCAAGTGAGCCACAACCCTGAGTCGTAAATCTCAGAGGCCATCTTTTGACATGTTCTAAGAAATCGTATATTTCCGTTTTTCCACAATGTTCAGATGGTGTAAGAGTAGGAGTTACAATCATTTCCTTTAATATAATGTAACACTATCAAACAGGGCTTTCAGACTCCTGAAAAACTCTGGATATTTCCCGGAGGATCTGTATATGTGACATAAACAGCCAAATTTTTCAGTCGGACTTCACCTGGAGTTTCTCCTGCCTCACGGGGATTCACATTGTGCTCCTCACAGCCAGGTCGGGGAAAGGTTTTCAGAGCAGTCCTCTCGAAATGATCTCGATATTATCCGGAGTGCAGAATGTGAAAACGGCTAAAGAGTCAAGTTTGCGAGTAGTTGTAGGCTAGTGTTGTCTTTCATTGCCTTTGAGTCACTGATCAGATGACTTTCATTTAAAGGCCCTGACCCCAACCCTAACCCAATGAGTACTTGAGAAAAAATAAAATAATTTAGAGTATTTTTTAGAGTAGGTTTATAAGATACCTGTCGTCACAACTGACTCTGAATGGATAACAGTTGTACTTGTGCATTTGCATATAGTCCTATCCCAGATTGTCAAATAGAGGCGTTATATTTCTACAGAAAGAGATGGCACACTTATCTTGGATATAAAGTTGAAATCCAGGTTACTGTACATGCACACACAAGCACAAACAAATTCTGTACATTAAGATTTTGCACATCCAATACATGTGATAATAAGGCTATACAAATACCAAGCACAGTCACACTAGCAGCTAGCAGCTGCTTTCCAGCTGCCGCTAATGTTAGCCCAGCTCGCACAGCATGACAGAAGTAGCTGACTTCAAGCTTACGATGCTCGCTTAAAGTATTTATGCTGCACAAGTCTCCTTAAAGAGTCCATATTCTGCCCTTTTGGGGTTCGTATATTTAATCTATGTTCCTACTTTTGTACGTTCACAATAGCTAAAGTTTGAAAAAGTGTCTGTTTTCATGAACTGCTCCTCCTTGCTCCCTCTACGCTCTGAGTCCGTCAGCTACACTCTGCTGAGCCCACACTGTTAGACCCCACGTGGGCCAAGTCTGCTCTGATTGGTCTGCCGATCCGCTCTGTCGTTATTGGTCAGTTGCTCAGCACGCATCTCGGAAATTTCAACATGAGCTGCAGGGCTTGCCACAACGAGCCAATGGGCTTAGATCAGTGACATCACACTGACAATGACGTCGGACTGATACATTTTTATCGAGGGGGGCTAGAACCGAGCGTTACGGCTAATGCTACAGCTAACAGGAGGACGTAGGAGAAGCCGTGTTTCTGCAGACTTTGAATTTTTGCACATAGATGTGCCTAAACATGCACAGGACACTTGGAAAACACACTAAAGAGCATATAAAACCAGAAGAAGCAGAATATGGGACCTTTAATTTGCATTACACTGCCATGTTAGGCTTGCTATTATTAGCCTAAGTTAGCAATAGCTGCCAGTCACACTCGACAAAGTGAGCAGGTTGTGACAAAAACTCATATATAGACTGAACATTGGGGCATTTTTTTCGTCATGACTACAAAATTTTCTGTTTCTTTTGCAAAAGTTTTATAATCATGCTTCAAGCAACGTTCAGAATTTCAAGAGTCATACAAACTTCAAACTTGGATAGTTGTTTGGTCACAGTTTATCTGCAGAATTCTTTAACTCTGACCTTTCTTTTTTCCCTGAAACGAAACATAATTTCAAAGATGTCATTAGTCATACACTGTCATCTTCAAAGAATACAAATAAACTCCTCATAAAAGCAGTTTTCTTGTTCCTTCACATGTTCTGAGGGTATTATCATGTGTTCACAGTCATTACAGGAGAACAGACACTTTACTTTAGTGTGAATAGCCCTCAGTTCACTCCGGCCACATTTTTCAGCTCTACATTTTGCTGGAAGAGGTGAGATAAGTGTTTCAAACTCTCACTGTGGGGAAAGAGAGACTTAGTTTTTTTTTTATATCTGCTTTAGTTTATCTTACCTCAATCGATCACTCTCTACAACTTTCACCTTGTATTTGCAAAAATATAGCATTTCCATCTCTATCTGATTACGCTTTGTTTTTTTCAGAGAGGACATGGGAGGACAAAGTGTTGTTATCCCTGCATTTCTAAGAAAAGGCAGCTTGCTCAGCAGTGAAAGGAAATGTGAATTTCATAGCCATGTCATACCGATATTAAGGTCAAAGCCCTGAGCATTGGAGAAAACAATCTAGCATACAGTGGGAAACTTGTGACCATCAGCTGTTTTAAGTGTGAGTCACTCGACACAGTGCACTGATTCAAGAAATGCCTCCGAAAGATAATTACACAATGCACCGTATATGTGCCCGTAAACAAGCTTTGAATTGCTTCCTTGTGTTAAACGGCGCTTTATATCTTGGTGGAAAATGACAGAAGAAATATGGTTCGACTCCAGGCGGGGGGTTCCAGTTTATGCGGGAAACGCGACACGGTGAGTATTTATGCCACCGAGTCGTCGAGCGTTGAAAAGATCCAAACGTTTGCGGTGTTTTTATTTCTCTTGGGAGTTGGGAAACTATATGTTGATAAAAAGTTATCTTTGCCTCACAGAACATCAGTGTATCAGATATTCTTTAAAAAAAAAAAAAAAGACCATGATATCTGTGACGCAGGGTGCTTGGGCGCCTTACTCCTCCGTGCTCCCTTGTTCACTTTCCTGTAGCGTATTGATCTTTTTCTGGGATTGTTTATAGGACTCTGCGCGTCTAAAAGGAGACCTATTGATTTCCTTTTGGGGAGGGGGGGGGGGGGAGGGGGTAATGCCACAGCAGAGCTCTAAGTCTCACCCATAAAATTAAACACATAATAAAATTGGTCAACTTAATCAAACATAATGAGTCTTCACTGTAATAAAGACACCTTAAATGGAAATGTGTAACGTCTGCACTATTTACTCGATTTAGTTTTTTACTAGGAGCATCCTATTTGTTGTTTTTGAACCAAACTTTCCAGATTACTTCTCTTCTCTTTTTCTTTTTTTAGCTATAGTGGCAGTCACTGTTTGTGCTAACCCCCTACTGTCTTCTTTTAATCCAAACATATAAATTGTATCAGTCCGGTCGGGGAGCAGATTTCTGCACAGACCCAGTTTTGCTAACAGCATCCGCAAAAAAAAAAAAAAATTAGAAATAACTTGCTGCAAGCTTTTTCCCAATCTGAAACTTTTTATGTACGTTTTGTAACATCATCATCTCTTGGTAAACACCAAAGGCTGATGGCTGAAGTTTTATTCTATTGCACATTTAGAGCTGTGGAATTCAAATCCTACTTCACTGCAGCCTATTTTTCAGAATCAATCACACACTGTCCTGTACCAGCTCGGTGACGTCTCAGTGTCTGGCTGATTTGTTATGTTATCTATCAGGTTGCATGATATGCTTTTACGATATATATATATAAAAAAAACATCAATCCACTGATTATGACCAGGGGTCGTATTCACAGAGACTCCTAAACACTAAGAATTGCTCCTGGGGACAATTCTGGGAATCATGATTCTAAGAAAAGTCTGAGAACTCATGACTTTATCACTGTTTTATTTGATCTAAAAAGTGCCTTTTTTAGCTTCTAAGAAAAGTCTGAGAACTCATGACTTTATCACTGTTTTATTTGATCTAAAAAGTGCCTTTTTTAGCTTCTGAGAAAAGTCTGAGAATCATGACGTTTTCAAAGAATTTTCCCTCAAAGTTCAGACTACATACTTGTAAAGATAAAAGATAATCACAAAGCCTGTTAACCCTTAAGAGACCTCTAAGATGTAAAACTGTTAGGAGTTGTAAGAAGGACTTTTAACAGGCATGAATGAAGAACATTACTGGATTTCAAGCCCACATTTACAAGGTGAAAATATTGCACAATTGTTTCCATTTCAGACTTCTCCAAAGTAAAACTTGCTTTTGTTTTTACTTGCTTCCTTCCCAACTATTCTTGGTCATGTTTTCATCTTTCCTATATCAGTAAAGTATTTTAGATTTATTATTGACCCAATTACCCATCAGGTTACAATGATCACAAATCTTAATGATCCAAAAACAAGTGTAAGAGTGGAGCCAAAATGGAAACCAAAGGGTGCCAGTGACCTAAATTGTAAATGGCCTTGAGCTTGTATAATACTTTACTACACCTACCCATTCACACCCATTCACATCCATTCACACACTGATGGCAGTCACTGCTATGTAAAGTGTCCATCAGTAATAACTAATCCATTCATACGCTGCCAACAAAGCAGCAGAAGCAACTTGGGGTTAAGTGTGTTGCCCAAGGTAACTTCGGACAGGTAGCTGCAGGAGCTGGGGATCGAACCCCCATCTTCTGGTTGAGAGACAACCGACTCTACCAACTGAGCCACAGCCGTCTCTATAGTGGTTAGTTTGTGTAAAGAGGCTGTCGTCCGGGTTTGAATCCAACCTGTGGGGTCATTTCCCATTTTCACTCACCCTAATGTCTGACTATCCACCATCCTGTCTCTAATAAAGACCCAAAAAGCCCCCATGAATTGTAAAAAAAAAAACCTGTTATTTACTACAGCACCCGTAGGTTCATAAAGTTAGCCTTTTCCCCTGAGCTAGATATTTAATATTATTATTTACATCTACCTCCAGCAAAGTATGTTCTATTTAATCTTTTCATATTTAAGACTAGTAATGCTTAGTTAAATCCTGGTTGTATATATTCTCATTCTTAGTTTTCATATTTTTAGTGCTTATTTACTTTGTATTTAACATTATATTCTGTTTATTTGCTAATATTGTGTGTTTGGACAACCTGCTGCTGTAACGCCACAATTTCCCAGTTTGGGATCAATAGAGTAATTCTATTCTATATTCTATATGTACATTTGTGTTCATACAATATTAATTAAAACAGTGAGCCAAGGTTACATGATCCTGCATTAGCATGGCCACTGTAGATTATTTTAAGGAAATCCCACATAAAACCATCCTGCAGCTGTAAATACTCCCCAGTGCTCCAAATCATCAACTGAAAATAGTCGGCCACAATAAATTACTTACTGCTGTTTGAGGGATGTTTGGTAAAAAAAAAACTACAATGGCCAGCTGTTTGAGGAAATGACTGAGCGCTAAGCCCATTGGGTCATACTGAACCAGCTTAGAGCTGAGTGCCACAGACAGAATAGAGGATTTAGAAAGCATTTAGAGATGGACTATGACCTGACACATTATGGTTTTAGTCCTTTTAATTTTTCTGGCCCCGGCTGGGACCGAGACTGAGGTTGTATCAGTTCACTCTGTCAACACGGCTCATCGTGTCCTCCATTGTTATTGTCATATTTTTTGCGCAGACTCTGACAAATGACAGACGGATTAATGAAGTCTGGACGTGTATAAACACAGAAGCTGAGAGTTTTGGCAAAAAAAGAAAAAAAAAATGAGGCTGTATCGTCAGATATGATACATCCTTTCTCTGACAAATCCTGAAGTATCTCAGCTGTCAGGTTTAATAGGAGTACAAATTTGTTCTGAGGTCGCCCTCTACATCCCCTGTCTAACTCTGTGCCCCATAAATGTCATTTTTCTGTAATGTAACACATGCTGAATGAGGAACCATGTCTAGACTTTCTGTTCTGATACAAAAATGTCCTTTACAAGACTCTTACTTCTAAAGAAGGACATTAAAATCACAGCCTGCGTCATTACTTGTTCATGTATAATTTGCAAGTGTTAATTTGCAAAGTGCAATTATTGCAATGTAAAGGAAGTGTTTTTATTTTTAACAAGTAACAGTTATGACACATTGGGACAAATTTGGTGTTTGCACATCGCTCTCACTGCTCTGATGTGTTTACGGAGGCAGGCTGTTAAATAAACTGCACAAAATACTGAGGCAGTGTAAGCTCATCGAGTAGCAATGATGCAGTCAAGGGCAGCGGTTATTCATCTCGGGCTGATCTCCTGATAGAACTTGATGCCAAATGCAGACATCCCTTTGGCTCACTGCATTTTGCGCTATAGGCAAGAGTTTGATGTTTGGTTGAGAGGACAGGGCAGCAGCAAAGTGGATGCTTGGAGCGCTTCCAGGGATTAAACTCATGAATCTAGCAGCAGCCAGTGGTCATCATGACACAAACACTGCATGGGTGGTAACGCATGCACAGCGTGGGGTCTTTGGCTTAGCGAAAAAAAAATAAAAAAAAATGGAGGAATAAAAATTGAAACCATAAAACCATCAACGCCCGCAGACTCTCCTTCCATCTTCGTGCTGCACATTTCTGTGCGTACTACAATTTTATTAGACGTGGCATATGTTTTGTGGATCAAGTTTCACTTAAGCTGCGCTTTGAAAATTATGAGACGCACATGATGAAACACAGAACGAGCTCTGTGTTTTAATGTGTTTCAGATCCTTTTTTCAACACATTACTATGTCAAATACAATTTGATTCTTTATTACATTTATTTAATTTATTTTTTTAAATTAACATTTTAAGGCCAAAAATATTTTTTAGGAGTGTATAATCATGTTTCAATGCTTATCACGTTTTACATAAGGGTAGAGCAGATAACAAAAAAAACATATTTTACTCTTATCTTATGATCACAACTTAATTATCTAATTACCTCAAGAAATCATACTTTATTTACTTGTTATAATTATTTCATTATCCTGTCATCAGTAGGTAACACTGATCACCCTTTATGACAACACAACTTAATTATTTAAGCGCTAATTACACCAGTGTTGTCATATTTTGCACCTTGACTACAATCAAAACCTGAAAGGACAACATCATTTAAAACCCTGACTCTGTTTTTGTCTCATTTTGTTTGTGTTAAACCAACATACATTCATAAATTGGTTCATTTGATTGTCATAACAAACGATGTTTAGCTTTTAAACCAGCTTACTTTTGTTAATATTCCATTCAATTCCACCAACATGTGCAATAAGTATCCTAAATGAATACAATTTTCTACCTTAATGCGTCTTTTATGTGATTTTTTTAAACTTTTAAACCAAAGGCCTGAAAACATGTCGCTTGTTTTGTTGACGAGGTCTACAGCATGCTTCACTCTGGTTTCTGTTTCACATGTTTACGTCTGAAATGTCCCGTTCACCTCTTTGAGATACGCTTGATACTCACAGTCATCATCATCATCATCATCATCATCAACCTTTATTTAAGTTCTCGGAGAGATCATTTGAGGGCGACCCTCCTTTACAATGATGTCGAGAAAACATACATACATGATAAACAACGAGAAACGAGATAAAGCTACTGCAGAAAATAAAATCAATAAAAGAGCAATAAAATATATACACTAAAATCATTTAAAAGCTTGAAATTACCACAGTGATAAGTCAGTAATTAAAATCAAATAAAACAGTTACAGTCAGGTATTGAGCGGTTAAAAATAATATTTCTAAAGTGTCCATAAGGGATAAAAGTGCTCAGGTTCAGGTCCTGTTGTAAAATGTTCCAGGAGTTTGCAGCACTAACACTGAAAGCAGTTTTCCTCAGGTCAGTCCTGGCATGAGGAACCTGGAGAAGCAGCCTCTCTCTCTCTCGAGCGGGTTAAAAATTGTAACAGTAACTGTAGGTACAGGAGCATATTACATGTATATCGTCACGTATTAAATAAAAAATAACAGATTACAGTGTGTAATCTGATCAAGGCAGGGCCCGGGATAAAGCATTTACGCTGCATTAGTTTGATTACTGTAAACCCCCCTTCAGTTTACAGGCTTGGTCAGTAATCAGATTTTCCTCTAACCTTCTCCTGCAGAAAGACTCTGACATCATTAGCAGTTATTGACATCAATGGGCCATGTAGATTATGATTCCACTTCTGAAGGTTTCGCTTTCAAATCACAGCCATAGCAAACGCCCCCTCAACGACTAAAAGAACGCTTAGTCGGCTACAGCTACAAGTATGTGGTGTCGGTCTATACTGGGTCACCAGAGCGAGCCAAATGCCAAAAAATAAACCTGCCTATGTTGTACTTTTATTTATGGCAGTAAGCGTTGGCATCATCGTTTTTACACTCAGGGGTGTGTCCAGACTTTTTCCACTGGGGTGGCCCTGACTTCTTAAGGGGTGGCCTGAAGTTTGTTTGCATAAGCATACAAATGAATAGTATTATAATTTATAAAGGTTAAAAAGTTACACTATATAGACACTGACACTGAAAAAGTGTAAATGTAGTGTATGTGGAAGGTCACAATTTAAAGTACTTAAAAATTGAAAGTGACTATCCTAATGTCAAAAATACATTTATTAGCTGATTGTAGCTCAGAAACATTGTTTATAAATTGTTTTTGTTGCTTTTTTGTGCTTTTTCTTTTTATGGACTCATTCCTATCCTGTGTACTCGTTTACTGAAATCCATGTGAAGAGTATTTTTCTACAATTTAAATTAAAAAAGATGAAAAAAATAGAGACAATACAAGGAAGGAAACTACTAGCAGCCTGTTGCACCACAGCTATTACATCTGACATTAACTTAAGTCCCGCCTCTAACAAGGCAAAAATAGCAAATCTTTATTATCACTTTGTTTCCGTAAATTGAAAATACAATTTATTTTCTCCTTAATGAAATTTCATTACTAGCGATGAGGTCATAAGCATCCAAGGTAGACTGACCACAAGCTACCTGAGTGTGATATGATGGAATATTCTCCTGTAGAAGATACAATATCTCATTATATCAACCTCGTTTAAGAAAAATATGGTCTATTTGCAATCTTATGGAAAAGAACGGCACAACCCACGATCATAGCGTGTCAAAGCGGCATCTCTGATTGGTCAAGTTCTGGCTACTTTAGTTGGAAACTTTACTAAATGCAGTAATATTATCTTACTAGCACAGCGTCCTATTCTAGTTTTCCAACAACGATGAAATATTTCTACAGAAAAAGCAGGAAAAAATCTGTACTTTATGAATTACCGTATCAGATACATACAAGAAGTGAACTATACAAAAAGCAAAACCAATCAAAATCTCAAAGTCACCAAAAAAAGAAGCATCTGGGGATTTACATAACCCCTCAGATGTGAGCAAAATCCACTTCTGCATTAAGTGATTTAGAAAAGCAGAACCCTATGTTACAATGAAAACAAACCAAAAAAACATATAGC
Source organism: Labrus bergylta (assembly GCF_963930695.1). NCBI lineage: Eukaryota > Metazoa > Chordata > Actinopteri > Labriformes > Labridae > Labrus > Labrus bergylta. The sequence continues at coordinate 3,167,777 of NC_089214.1, read as the reverse complement.
TAGCAGCTGCTTTCCAAGTGAAGCTAATTTTAGCCCAAGTTTCACAAAGCAGAAGGAGCTTACTTTAAAGGCTTTATATGCATTTTTTTTGATCCAGCAGATGTCGCCCTTGAGCACCAGCATGAAACCAAAACAACTCGCGCTGCATTGTTGTGTTAGCATGCTAATGCTAGTGATCTTTATTATGCTGGTATCTTCACACTGCATGTAAATTTACCTGAAATGAGCGTGATCTAGAAACACAGTTAAGCAGTGAGTACAGTATGTTATTCTTCTTTTCTCTAGTCCCTCAATTAAACAACTTTTATACACGAGGGGAGGAGTCAGCCGGCCGTCCCGGCGATGTAAACAAAGTGAAGATAGGACTCTGAAAACTCTGAAAACATCACAGACAGTGGGACTCGGGTGTTACACCCATTGTAGACAGTCATGACTCACAGAGTTATTTTCAGAGGATAAACTTGATTTCTACATTTAAGTGTGAAAAGTCACATATAAAGCCTTTAAAGCCTTTAAAGCCTCTGTATACCCACACAGGTGGTAGTGATTGAGGACCATTAGACCTGTGGGTGTGAAGTGTGATTGACTGACAGATCCACTGCCTGTTAATTTAGTAAAAAAAAAAAAAAAAACCCGTCTGGGAAGGAGGACTTGTTGACCTGTTATCATAATTATTGGTGCTTAGAATTTATTACATCGTAAAATTCTCACCATAGCTGCTCCTATTTACAACCTGACCTGGTTTAATCAGCCAGAATAATTAAAAACACCTGTGTGTGCGCACAGAGGCTTTATGCAAACAACGCTCACTTAAAGTGTTAGTGCAGCTTGGTCACAGCATCCTTTCCTGCACTTTCCTCATTTTTTTCATCTTGACCATCACATTTCAAACCAAGTCAGCATCCTAAACGCCGGATTTAGCCGTCTATTTGGATGTAAACTTCTTAATCCACTCTCCTATATCCTTTGTTTTCAACATAAAAAAAGATTAAGTGGTAGCCTACATATTAAGCTGATTAATGCAAACTTTTTTTTTATAACATATTGCTGCTGCTTGGCTACAGACTGTTCTACAAAGGTATGTTTCATTTTGGTTTAAAGGTAAAAAAGTCAAATGTCATTATAGCTCAAGTCATGGAAATGTCATCACTTCAATGAAATTCATTATTTCTAATTTCAAATGTAACAATATAGAGCAGATCAGTGTCTCCGCAGCTTTGACATTAAGGAAGCAGCTTCTTATTAAAAGTACAGTAAATAGTTTCATTTTCTTTGTCGCAGCAGCAGAAGTTTGAAGCTCAAAAGACAATACATGAAAATGTAAGATCTCAACAACATGATTTCACCTTTTCCAACAATTATGATCATTAGACATTAAACAGCATGATGTACTTTGTTCTATCATGCATACAAAGCAGCACAGATTTAATAACAAGCCGTTTTAATCATACATGATCTGAGGTTTTCTGTTTTCTAAGAAGCAGGGAGTCTAACTGGAGGCTTTTTACCAAAATAGCCCATCATTGATTGACTCAAGCCCACACTCAACCTCTGACTCTGCAACTATTAATCAGGGATTATGCAAATGTAAAGAAAGCGCTGCACAGGAACCGCTTGGCTCTTTTTTTTTTTTTTTTTATTAAACTTGAACATCGCTTGTCAGATGAAAACGCACCACCCTCAACCGGAGCTCTAATCCCCATTTATTCCATCTGCCTTTTGTTTTTATCGCTCTCTCGTTTTTTTTTTTTTTCCTCCACTCCTTTTTTATTCTCCTCCTTTTTTTTTTTTTTTGCCCCGTGTTCTGCCGGGGACTTGTGAATGGCAGCCAATGGGAGGGTTGAGTCCCCCTCACAGCCTCTCTCAGCCTCCCTGGCATCCACACACACACAGCGAGAAGTGATGCAGCGCGACTGAGACGCGCAGTTGAGGTGGAACAACGGGCAACAAAAAAAAAAGCTGCAGCGATCTGGATACACTCTGCACCCAAACGCTGCCGCCTTCACAACCTCGAGAAGCGGCGGGGGGGGTGGGGGAAACCTGCCCTTCCTTAGAATAAAACTTCATTATCAGGTGAGCGGAGTCTTTTCTTACAACTTACTGTGGAAATGTGTTCTTATTTGTGCCTGATCTCGCGGCTCAAGCAGAGAGAGAGCAGTCACTTCTTCTTCTTCTTCTTCTGCAGAGCCGTTTCAGAAATGTCCGAACCGAGGTTATTCTGGGTGGCTCACACACACTGATGCTAAATAGTTGCGTGGCTTATATAAGAGCTTCATCTCTTGCGTAGAATCGAATGGAATCGAGTAATTATCGGATTTGCTTCGGGGGTTTTTGCATTGGAAATGAGTTGGCATCGGAAGTTATTCACATTCACCTCACAGCTGAGGGTCAAATCCTCAGTCAAACTTGGATGTTTTTCCTAAATGTGTCCGTGCGTAATTATCATCTTATTGTCGGCGCAGAAACTAAACGTGCCCCCCTGTTTGGTTCCAGAGGTCCTGCGCGGCGCAGTGCGTTCGCCCTGACGCACTCCAAGTGATGCATTCATGCACATTCATGGCCTCTAAATGCACATTTTCTGTATAGCTACTTTTTGTCATGCATGTAACTTCCAGCCCTCTCTAAAGCTTCCCCCTGAATCCATGTGGCGAAGCTGCTTTTTTTCTTCTTTCCTCCTCTCCTCTCCTCTCTCTCTCTCTCTCTCCACCGATGATCTCGCTGCAGCCAGTGGCAAATCCACGGGATGCGAATCGATGCAGGTGGGACAGCGTGCTCTGATAAAAGGCGGATGACTGTCTATCTGTGGCTGCCTGCAGTCACTCTGTGATGCCCTGCTGCCCTTTTTTTCTTCTTTTTTTTTGTAAAGAGTCATGCGTTAAGTCCCCTTATTTTTGATGGGAAAACACTTCTGGAGTTGACTCAAGTTCTCTAACACAACGTGTCCTACAAGATGATATCAGTGATGTGGCTGTGAATATTTAATGCATGTGCTGAATAATGCAGGCAAAAGGGGTTATAAAAGAATTAACTCAGCTTCTTTGCTCAAAGTTGAAGGTATTGACAGAAACAGAAAGAGGTGTTAGTGAGTCCTGAACATTGAATTGAACATTGAGTGCTGGGGAAAAGTTTTACTGTCCTTCCTGTTGCCTGCAGATTGCTCCATGTCTGTTACTACGCTGGCTCAATGTAAGCCTGAGGTAATGTGCCTGAAGCAGGCCAAGAAAGTTGTTTGGGGGGGAGTTATCAAACTACCCTTGGGGGTGGGGGTGGGGGGGGACTTTTCCTTCTGCAATAATGACTCCTCTGCACACATACTTTTTAGATTACAAACAAAGGTTCCTGTTGTCATCAAGAAGCGATGATACAGACGCTGGAAGAGAAAGCTTGCCTTGTGTGTAACAAGTAGGTTTTTTGTGATCAGTTTTTTAAAAAGGTTCAGAGAGGAGCAGGTTGGTTGGGGATTGTGTGTGTGTGAAGCAGGACAGGTTTTGTGGTCCAGGGTTTCTCACTCGCTAGGTTTTGAAGTTCAGAGATGAAAGGGACAGAGCAGAATCTGTGGCTGATCAAAGTCGAAACAGGAAACACGGCAGGTGCTGAATATTTAAAGGAAATCCTGTGGCTCTGCATGTGTGTGTGTGTGTGTGTGTGTTAGTGTGTGTGTCTGTGTGTGTGGGGGGGGGGGGGGTGAACATACAGTAAATGTGGATGTATCTGTGTTTATGGTTTTGTATAAAGATGTTCAAAGTTGTAACGCAGAGCTGATTTGACAGCCAGGGGAATAGACACATCAGAGCCATGTGCATGTTTGGAATCAGAGCTCTCATCGCCACAGACAGCCCCCCTCACATTGCATCTTTTTCTTTTCTCCTCAAATATTCTCTCCATGTGAGGGGGTCATATGCAGGAGCTCTGGGTGACAGTCCAGCCTCAATCTCTTTGGGTGACAGTCCAGCCTCAAATCCCTCCCCCCCCCCCCCTCCTCTGCATGCGTTGACGTCACAGGATGGTGGGGTTTTTTCACCCGGCAGCCAGACGTCGCTGATGACCGGTGACCCGAGTTGATTACATTATTTGTGCTCCAGATGGGCAGCATCATTTTTTTTTGATGTGTCCTGCTCATAATATCGAACGTTTTTTTCTATTCCCCCTCGTCGCCGGCATCTGGAGCTAATAAAATCACATCCACAGTGGCTGCTGCTGCTGCTGCTGCTGCTGCTGGAGCACACTCCAAACCCCCTGTGGGAATGTCCGCGGCCTGCTTCCCTCCTCCCGATACTTGTGGACATTTGTTGAGCTTACATGCACACAGCAAGTGGCTCTAATGTAAGTGTGTGTGTGTGTGTGTGCTGGGAAAGCTTGAAGTCTGTGGCAGACTCAGAGAGAGCACCCCTGGGCTTTGTAGTTCACTAGATGCACCTTGATTGTTTGAGTGCATTAGTCACGGTCTGCATGATGTGATAATAAATCATGACGTTGTATCTGTCGCGAGTGCTGTACCGGGATTCCTGCAAAAGATCGTGCCTGTGTTAAACACTTATCTGGAGATGCTGCTTGTTTCTTCTCCAGCCAATTACTGGCCTTCTCTCTTTCTTTAATTTCTTCTTCTTCTTTCCTTCTCCACCCCTGGTGATTTGATTAGCCACTTTATGAAGAATGGCACATATACCGTGACTCTTCTCGTTCATGTCTCGGGGCTTTCTCGTGACCATTAGTGCAAATTTCCTGCAGGCACAATGGAAAGTTAATAACTACCCCCCCCCCCCCCACACACACACACACACACACACACACACACACACACTAATGAGACAGATTCCCTTCAGAGATGCCTATTTATGGAGCAGTCACAACTGTAATTGCAAAGAAGACAAAAATTAAGGAAACATGATTTCTCAACAAACACACACACAGTGGAAGGAAAAACATGTGACGTCTGATTGTAGTTGCTGTGGGCGTCACTAAGGTCAACCCCTCGTTTCCAGATTGCACGAGGCTAAGAAGTTACTTATGATGAAGTAATATGTAGATGTGACACATTTAAGAGGTATGGCAATGCTTTTTTTTTCCCAAACAAGTTCCCATTGAACAGTTAAACGGGGGAATGTAAACTCCATCAAACCCTTGTTTAAGAAAAAGTAGTAGTAAGTGAATGATGAACTAAAGAAGACGTCAAGGAAGGTAATAACAGTGATGATATACTACAGATAATTGTGTAGATAAAACATTAGTAAATAAAACATTTTGATAAAAAAGGACGGAGAAGACTTTAAAAACAGATAACCAGAAACAATAGCCTTACTCACCTGTACATGTCGCTTTGGCCGTTCATAAAATGACAGTGTTTTGGAGAAATATCTAAAAAGGAAACAAAAACACTGAAAATGAAATCCTTAATTGTCATTTTTGTCCTCACTTTCTCTCAAACAGAGACTTTTTATACTTGGATTCTGGCGATATATTCAGCGTAAATCCAGAAAAAAAAGGTGTGTTTACTTAGCTTCCTGTGAAGTTAAATCCCACGGATCAGATAATATACACCTCTCTTAATAACGTGTAATTATCGCCCCCCTCCCTCCTCCCCCCGCTTTGTGCAACAATTACACAGAAAATCAACTTAGCTTTGGGACTGAGATGAAGTTGTGTTTTCTGTGTGCTGGATGAAGCTGAGAGTGCAGAGTGCACGATGATAAGAGAAGAAGAGTCCAGCTTCATACAGTATGGCACACTGGGACGGATGTGACTATGAAATCACTTAGATTCATGTCTTTGGGGTGGGAGACGGAGTAAATTGCTGCCAATGTTGAATAATATAGTCTGCCAACAGCTTTTCTCTCTCTCTCTCTCTCTCTCTCTCTCTCTCTCTCTCTCTCTCTCTCTCTCTCTTCTCTCTCTCTCTTCTCTCTTCCCCCTCAAACTGTGGCTTGGCTCCACAGCTTTTTCTAATTATGAAGTGTCTGAGAGATAGCTTCACAACTCCCGATACTGACTGTGCTGCTGCTGCTGCTGCTGGTGGACGAAATAGCAATCTAACTGAATTACCAACAAAGCCTGACAGACTTGTGGAGTTTAGTGAACATATTTGCGGAAAAAAAAAAAAAGTAGCATCCCCACCTACCTATTCAGGCAGGAATATGTAGACACGCAGACACACACACACACACACACACACACACACACAGCTGTAAGCAAACACACACTTTGAAGAAGGCACAAATGCGAGCAAACAAACGCAGTACAAAGAGGGAAGGTGTACAGTTCTCCGCACGCTTCTCAGCACAATTTAACAAGATATATTAGTCACCCAGGAGGCGGCAGAGAGCCAGGCGTGCACACAGTACGGCAGACTGCAGTCTGACAGTGAGAGATAGTGATTTACAACAAAGCCCTGTAGACCATGGCACAATTTTTAGAGATGCCGAAATGACACTGGTAAAGCAGGGGCCATGAAAGTGTATCCACCAGCCACGTCTCGTTCCTTTACACTGTTTGCCCTGGATAGAGGAGGCTGGGGGGGAAGGAAAAGGGGCAGGTGACAAATCCAAGCATTGTAGCTACAAACTTGATGCCTGGGAGTAGAATTTAGTTTGGGTGTCGTCTGAAATATGAGCGAAAAATAAAAAAATAAAATAGTAGGAAGAAGCCTTCAAGGACGCTGAACATTCATTCTTTCTTAAATTTTGAGGTGAAATCGATTTCTTGACCCCTGCGAGTGTAGCGTTAAGGTTTTGGATTGGATTTGGAATTAAACCTCTATATCCAATATGTGGAGAGGGGGAAAAAAACAATAATCATCTAATAGTGGGAATCACAGATCCAGATCACTATCAGAATCTAATCAAGTCCCGTTTGGCTGGAGGCCGATCTCGCCATCAAATTTCATGGAAATTTTCTTCCGTTTTTTAGAAACCCTGCTGATTTACAGATTAACTAACAGGATCGACTAAGAAGCTTCCTTAGCAAAGGTAGATACAACGCCATCGATTTACATTGGAGTTAAAATGTAGAATGAGTTTGACCCCCTTGGAGAAGGACCTCCTGTGTGCGCCCACGGGGGGGTCTACATGATCCTGTTTAAATACATCTATAATTAAAACTATAATAGCCAAAGACCTTATTCTGTTGGGAGCGGAGAGCTAAAGACCTCGTCTTTTGTGTCGTCACTTTGTCCGTTCCTTTAGTGATGTCATTACTTTGCATGCAGAGTTAGATTAATGGTGTAACACAATCATTAATGGTGTTAATGATATAATATTTAGAGACTGTGCTTGCGTAATCCTCTTCTAAAGAACCATATAATCTTCTGCATAACATGCTACACCTATATGACCTTCAGGTGGGAAAGATTTGGGGATATGAATCATTTGGAGATCCTCAAAGAAATGACACCAAAAACGAGCAAAAAGAATAGTATCTCTAATAGAGATTTAAGTACCTTAGACAGCTGCTCCATAAAAACACACTTCTGCAGGTTAAGACGTTGTGTTTGACTTGTAGAATTGTTCCCAGATTACCAATTTTTGTGTTTATTTTCGAAAAGCAAACACAAGCCTGATATTTGAATTTTCATATTTTATCATAATTTTAATACTTTTGTCAAGTGTTCAAGTTAATGTTTCTGTTAGGTTGAATAAATTCTGGGGTAACAATTTGAAGATACTCCAAGAAATGACAGGACGATAAGCCAAACTACAACTCCGAGCACTTGTTATCTTGTGTCTTTTGCAAAAAAGCTAAGGTTTAATTAATCCAAAAAAAGCTCTTGGTGTCAAAACTACATCTTAAGAGCATATTGTTTCAGAGTTGTTAACCCCTTGGAGAGGGAGCATCGAGACCTTCAGGTGTGTGTAGATAGTAAAACTTGAGGAAAATGTCGCTAATTGTGACTGTAAAGATGTGTGTTCTGTCACAATGTTCAACTCCAAGTCTGAATAAATCAGTAATTTAATGATTCAGATTTTTTTCCCAATCTGGTCATCTGCTCCTCTGCTACAGAAAATTGTTTTACACTAAGGGGGGGGGGAACCTTCTGGAAACCTGGTAACCAGTGCAGAAGGACGGAGAGTAGTGTGAGTGAATGCAGCAGACAGATCATGTCCGCAGGTCTCTGCCTTTCCCCCCTCTAGTTGGATTCCTGTCTGTGCAAAGCCCAGAGGCTTAACTCCAGCTGCAGTAAGTGGACTGAGGAACGCTAAACACTGTCTTGGGGAAGGCTGCTGAACATGACAGCCAGTTAATAAGTGTATGGAAGACGAGCAAAGTGCATGAAGGAGTGAAGAAGAAGAAGGGGGGGGGGGGGGGGTCATTGACGTCTGTCTGACTTTTTGAGACTTATGTGAAAGCAAAGAGAAGAAGATGGTGATGACTGGTCATGACAGGAGGTTGGGGGGGGGGGGGTCATATTGACTGTAGGATGACGAGAGGGTAATAGGAGATCAGAGAGTCCACAGCCACAGGACAAGGAGCATTAGCGCCTGACTGGAGTACAATAAAGACGGAGAAGGCGGTCGGGGGTGGTGGACAAAAGAAGGGCGACTTCCAACGAGGTTGAACCGAGGAAGAGCGAGATATGGGCGGTGGAGGAAGGGCGATAATGACACTTACGTTACTCCTCGCTAAGGCAGCCGCCGCCGCCGCCGTGAGAGCTGTCAGGCTTCAGGCAGACGCTGGCTAGGATGCCACTTGCTATGTTAACCCCCCAGACGCCACTGACAGTATGTGATATATTGCATGTGTGTGTGTGTGTGTGTGTGTGTGTGAGTGTTTGTTTGTTTTGTGAGGATGTTTTCCGGGGCCCTCTTGTGCGTTCATGTGCATATTGAGGTTGTGCGACTCTGAGCGTGTCAATTTTTTCTCTTGGCAGCGCTGAAAGCAGAGTGATGTGATCCCCCCCCCCCCCCCCCTCCTCCTCTAACAGCCTCCAGGAGTAATGATCCAGGTTATTGCAGATGACGTGTAACACCTCAACCCGGCGGGCATTGCCGCTGCAAAAACCTGTGTCCTTATAGGTTAGGCTTCCGGGGGGCGGGGAGGCGGGTTGTTGTCTTGGTGGCAGAACCGTGCCATCTCCCAAAACCTGTCACCTTCAGATGGGCCCCTCCTCCTGAGGATAATGGTCTCCTGTCTCTGTTGTGAATGATATCTGGACTCCATTGTGCGCCCCGTTTTCCTCCACATGCGCCATTGTGTCTCGCAGAATGCCTTTGTGAGTTTTCTCTTTTCATTTTTTTTCCGCAGAGGGGCACAATGCGCAGGCCGAATTTCCGAGGTGCTGCAAACGAACAGGCAAACACACAACAGCAAAAAGGGTTCCTATTTACCGTCAATCCCCAGAGTGAGAAAAAAACGAGACAGGCCCGTTGTTCTGCTTCCTCTCAAAAACATTAGGAGTGGTTCATTGTGGAGCGAGAGGAATAGAATACAGCGACCTCCCTGCACAAACTACCTGCAGAATCAAAGCGTGCAAACCCGTTCTGGGAGCCCCTATACTCCTCAGGGAAAGGACACAATACCAGATTTCTTGAGCAACATGGGACACAGTAATAACAGCACACTACTATAACAAGATGAATACAACCCAGGGCGTCTCTTAGGCAGCAGGGGGAAAACTGGAAACCTGTCCCCTTTGAGGAAAAGGTCATTCTTTGAGCAGCTGCACATCGTACTTTGACATGAATAACTGACAAATAGATGTGTACGGGTCTCTCAGGCCTCCAATTACTGTTTGACGCTGCTGTCCATCACAACACAAACGGTGCAGGACCTTTTCAGAGGACATTCAAGTTGCCTGAGTGGGCAAGGCAAGAGGCCCTCAGTCTACAGTCCAACCCCCTGTGTCAGAGACAGCTTCAACCACTCTGATATAACTGAGTTTGATCTAATGGAGGTACATAAGCCAAACTTGGGTTATTGTTTGCCCGAGGACAAACGCAAGAGAGTTGTTGTTGGCAAAGACGCCGGAGGGATTTCTTTGAAATGGAAAAAAAAAACGCATTAAACATTCCATTTGTATTAATTATATCGCGCTCCTTATTAACTTTGGCACGGCTCGGCGGTAGACGCAGTGCTGCCGGTGGTGGTGGTATTGGGCTTCAAGCGGCACTCAGAGCAATAATATTAGAGGCAACCATCCATGCCTGAGGGCGCTCTGGAAACTGCCTGTGATGTCACCGGATGAATGAGTGGAGCTTTATTCTGAAGCATTGTGTCTAGACCTTTTTGGTCCTGCGAGACATCAGTCACTCAAGTTACTCACCACTAGAATTCAATTAATCATAGCCTTAATTCAATCCGGTGGTCGGGGCTCTCCCAGCTGTAAGCCTCTAAGTGGGTTTTAAGAGAGCCGGCGTAAGGTCCTCCGATGCACAAGCTGAAGGGGGGGCTGACTTTTCTAGCGGGGATTTAGTGACACTCCAGGGGTCAAGGGTTGGACACACAGAAGGCAGGTGGAGTGCTTACTTTGGGGGGGGGGGGGGGGGGGGGTTGGTGTTAACACACACTTGAGCAATTTGAGCAAAAAAAGTGCACCTGTACATGGATCAGCCTTCACTGGGGAAGTAGGAGGATGTATGTGTATGCGTGGACACACACACAGAATGCAATGTCAGAACTCGACCTACAGCGGCAAGACGCCTGAGAAAGGCGGCGCGGATCTCCTCAGTCTCATAAATAATGGACGTCGGTGAAGCATCTGTCAACTTTTTCTGTCAACCCTGTTCCAGATGGGAGTCAGACAGGCCAGACCCGGAGCAGCGTGTTACATACACATCAACAAACCACCATCCAGTGTGTGCCTCGTTCACCCCGCGCCCCCTGTTTACATCAACGCGCTGACACCCACCTCACCTACACGCTTCAACCTATGTGCTGATTTATATTAGGTCCTGCACCCGGCTTTCCTCGACCGTTCCGTCTTGGCGCACAAACACACACACACACACATACACACAGATCCAATCATAGCAAGAAAAGAGTGCCAGCATGCCCCTAGAACTCCCCTTGGTTCAATAAATACAAGTTAAAAACGTTCTCTATCTAAATACACATATTCCCTCAAGAGCTCCTGCATCGGGAGCAGCTCCTCACTTGGTGGTGTGGGGAGGTCGTAAACACACCTCCAGTGCCCTGCAAGTTTGTTGACTTAAGCATGGCGCTTCAGATTAAACACTCTCTGTGAGTTCCTTCCCAACAAAGCCACAGAGCTGCAACAAGTCAGACTTGCCTGACATCTGGTTCAGAGAGATGTGGGATGTGTCGTCCACAGCGGAGATGTTGTGGAGTAACAGGAAAACACATTCTGGGTTAGTTTTTTTTTTAAAGTAGAGATTTATCAGAACTTTATCAGAACATGTATTACAGAACATGTATTATGCTGACAAGCATTTTTTGTTTTGTTTAAACGCTTTAAATGTGATTTTTCACACTTAAATATATAAATCAAGTATCTCCTCTGAAAATAACTCTGTGAGTCATGACTGTCTACAATGGGTGTAACACCCGAGTCCCACTGTCTGTGATGTTTTCAGAGTTTTCAGAGTCCTATCTTCAGTTTGTTTACATCGCCAGGACGGCCGGCTGACTCCTCCCCTCGTGTATAAAAGTTGTTTAATTGAGGGACTAGAGAAAAGAAGAATAACATACTGTACTCACTGCTTAACTGTGTTTCTAGATCACGCTCATTTCAGGTAAATTTACATGCAGTGTGAAGATACCAGCATAATAAAGATCGCTAGCATTAGCATGCTAACACAACAATGCAGCGTGAGTTGTTTTGGTTTCATGCTGGTGCTCAAGGGCGACATCTGCTGGATCAAAAAATGGCATATAAAGGCTTTAATCGTTTATTTGAATCAGGGACAGTGTACAAAAAAAAAACACCAAACAGAATGACTGCTTTTAATCTAATTAGATGTTACATCAACGTACAGAAAAGCAATGATTTGTGTATTCATCTTTATTTGCAAGCTGTGCCAAAATAAGAGTGTTAAAAAAAACCATCAAGGTGAAACAGAAAAGAGAGAAGAAACAACCACAGAGAATATATGGCCTATCTAGTGAAAAGTGCACCGTGATCGACAAGGAGAACTTGTAGTGACATGGATGAGAGTGAACAAGCAGACTCCCCCAGCTCACTGACTGGAACATGGGAGAAAGTCAGTGTTATTGTCAGTTTATTGTTGTCATGTGTTCTTTAAAGTTTAAATCCTAGAAAGGCTTGAAAGATTTCTCCCAAATATGAGATTTGATTTGGTTAGTTTGGCGCAGAAGCTGGTGGTAGAAACATCCTTGAGAGGGCTGCTTTTACCCCCAAAGTAAAGACATTTATTCATTACTACCTCTTTCACAAGAGCCTGTTTGTACACATGTATCTGTACTCCTACTGGAGTAAATTATATTTGTGTTTTTTGTCACCTCTGGTCCTATAGTTAAGTTTCAAGGGAAAGGGTGCAAGCAAACAAGCGATTTCAGAGGTTTCAGCGCTGAACCAAGTTTCAGTAGACTCGTGCGTTACATCCTTCTCTCTCCTCCCCGGCAGCTGGGGTGGAAGGATGAGTGGGCCGCTTGCTACCGGGTGGCGGTTACTGTACGTTTGCTTTATGGACTAAAGCAGCGTCTTCCCGGCCTTGTCGTAATAGAGGATTCAGCTCATAAAGCAGCATCATGATTTGTAATAAGCAGAGTTAGGGGAGAGTAATGAAGGTGTAAATCAACTGAGCCATTCTTTTCTTCTTCTTCTTTTAATCTGACATTGGCAGTCTCTCTTTCTGTGTCCGCTCCCTCCTCCTCCTCCTTCTGCTTCTTATCCCCCTTTTCTCGCTCCCTTTTGCAGTAATGGAAAGCCTGGCACTCCGTAATAAAGCAGAGTGAGCAGCAGTATTAGTAAACAGTCTCGGCAATCATTCAGCCAAGTCCAGCTCCTTTATTTTGTCTGCGAGGTATTTCATAACCCCCCGTGTGGCGTTGGGGTTGTGGGCGTCGGGGCTAATGAATGAGAGTGGAATGAGGAGTATTTAATTCCAGTCTGGAGGGGCGGGGGGGGGGGGCCTGTATGTTGGGCCTCCTCATAAGAACGCCTTTGTTTTCATTTTTCACACAGAGGTTCCAAACAAAAAAGCTCCCCTTTATTTTTTTTTCCCTTTCAATGACAGCCTTGGGAATGTAGATGCAAATGTGCTGCATACAAGCTTTTTTGCTCAGAGAAATATAGGACCACACAGCCGTCATCAGCGGGGGCACCAGGGCTCGCCTCGCTCGCTGCCCCTTTTTCCCTCGAATGAAGACGTCATCAGAATTTGAAATGGAGCAGTAAGTCGGATTGGAAGCGGTCATCAAAAGAGAGGGTCCAATAGTCCCAGAGTTAAAAAAAAAAAAATGCCTGGCTGGGAATCATGTTAAAAAAATTTCCATTCCTCGCTGCAAATCGATCGTATGGGTCCCTGCTCTCCAATATCCATGGTCACCTTTGCTATAAAGTAGGGTATTACTTCTTTTAATGCAGTGGGGGTTCCATTCTGTGACCGGCGAGGAGAGGAAGGAAAGAAATGTATCTGCTGACCTCAAACACAAAGAAAATGATGAAAGAAAGTGGCCTGAATTTTTATATATATCGTTTTTTTTTTGCCAGTTCATGAGCAAGATTAGTTGCTCGAAGTCCGCCCATGACATTGGGTTGAATTATTTCCTCGTCTTGCCTGTTTAACTCCAGGTAGCCTCCGCAAGACACGTTAATGCAGTATTGATTGTTTATCTGTAATAACACCATGCTGTTGGCGCGTCGGTGACAGCAGGGGAGGGCGGGCGGGCGGGCGGAGGGGGAGGGAATAGAGAGGAGAGGGAGCCGCGGGTGGTAAGGTGCTGATAGATAACACAGTGTACCCTCTTTTTCGACTGGTGAATCTAGGGGGTAAAGCAGAACATATCCTATCTGGCAATAGCCCAGGTGTGAAATGGAAAATAGAAAACCGGGGTGCAAATGTGTCAGAGCAATGTGGCCGCCGCTCGATAAGGTTGTCTCCTGTCGCCGAATAATTCAATCTCCAATGCTCTGACCATTCTGGTAACTTCCCCCCGGTGCCAATGCCGCCATCCGCCCCACTCTCTGCCCCTGGGCCCCCATATGGCCGGCTACAGTGTCTCTTCATGACCTATGGCCGGGGCCCCTGTTGTTCAGCCAACCACCCCCCCCCCAAGGAGCTTGGTAATTACAAATAAGCTGGAAGTCACACCAGCCACGAGGAAAAGGTGAGCGTGATTAAAGATGTGTGTACAGCAAAGTTCAAGGGGGGGGTTCTCCGATTGGCGATGCCAGCATATTGAAGCGTGTGTCTCCGGCAGCAGCAGCAGCACTCGGGACTCAAATGCTATATAGCGTGGATCAATCAGGCTTCTTTGTTCATTAGAGCTGTCCGCTCCCAGGAGTGGCAATAAAAAAAAAAAAAAAGCAGCCCCATCACGGTCCCGCTCATTTCAGTGATGAGGCTGCCGTCCCTCAGGGGATAACCGGCTGAGGTAAATAAACATGAGTCACAGTTAAGGTCAGAGGAGATCACGGCCGTCTGTTGTTCATCTCAAAGGACGCCTGGATCCCCTTTTGACGTGATTGGACTGAGAACGGCGATGAAAGACCCTCATTTATAGCTCAGCTTTCACAAATATCCCATCTCCCATTTCTTGAGGAGCTTTGCGAACAAAATGCGTTTGTATTTCTAGAAGACGTATAAAATGCAGATGCGATCACAAATGGGGTTTTCTGAAGGCTTTTCATATAGCTCTTGTTATTTTCTTTTTCATCCCAAAGCTGGGCTGATACCCTGGCAGAAGTCCTGCAAAGTGACAAATGGCTTTCTTAACACTCAAATGCCTCAGTGGTTTTTATTTGTGTGCAGTTAAGAGACTTTATTTTTCCAATTTAACAACAGTCAAAAGTCAAAAGCCTTCGCCTTTAAGCATGTGTGCAGTCACTATTAATAATGTAAAAACAGGTGCTCCTAACTGTTGCTGTCGTTACTTTATGGTGGGCTTCTAGGCAAGGTCGTTACTCTTAGTCGAGGGGGGGGGGGGGACACACATTCTCTTGGCACAGCCTTTTATTAAGGGCCATATTTTGTAGGTGTGTGATGTCTTTGTTTTATCCCCCATGTAATATTTAGTGTTGTGTGACGATTGTGTTTGTAGCCGTCTCGCTGCTACAGTCGATATACGCCTGGATTGAAATGTGCTTCCTTCCACGCCTCTCCCTGCTCTGTGTAATTGTCGCAACGGGGGAGGCAGGAGACAAACGTGGGAACACAACTCCCTCACTGATTTTCAATTCACTGCGCCAAGTTTGACCTTTATGCGGTCCCAATCAATGCACTCCGCTTCCAGAGACGCACCATTCGTTAAAAAAAAAAAAAAGCAACGGCGGCGGCGGTGTGATCTAATACCCCTGGCAGGGCGATATTATAAAACGGGGGGTAAATAACATTATTGATATAGATATAAGAGCTTTTAATTACCAGATATATTGTGAGTATTATTCCTGTATTGATGCTGCCTTGGCCTTTGGCTCCAGACTGCGCGGGGTTAAATGTACAGAAAATAGACGCCTTGCGCTCGACTGCACATGGCACACACAAACACTTGGGGAAACAAACACTGATTTGCATGGAGACAGAGTCGCACATAACCACCAGTGTATTGCCATAAAGGCCACAGTGGGGGGAAGCAGGAAGCCGGCAGACCCATCCATTGAGCTCCCCCCCCCCCCCCCCACCCCTTTCTGTCATTGTCAGCTGTGTTAGACGGCAGTGACAAAACATGTGCTCTGGTGAACACACAGGAAAGCAAACAAACCGAGGATGTCTCATCTGCCATCGTGTCGCAGGCTGAATGCCATTAAGCCATTATTTCTTTGCTCTTTATGCGCCGAGGATGTATCGAAGCCCATTTGTTCAGCCGTCTAGCAAAGGATGACCACATCTGCTTGCCACCACGGCACTAGGCGTTATTAATCTTTGCGAGAGGACATTTAGCGGAATCAAACCTCCCATTTATTAGCCCGTAGCGCAGGATTGGAAAAAACTGGCGAGGGGAGATAATGACTTTAAGCTCCCATTTAGTCAATTAATTCTGAGAAGTGGATTCAGAAGCTACTCGCTCAAAAAAAAAAAAAAAGTAAGAGGCTCTGTTGTTTATGATGACACAGTTCAAGAAAAAACATTTTCTAGGGCTTAGAGCCATTATTTGGTGCTGGAGTTGGAACAAAACAATGCTGCCCCTAATATACTAAGAGAATCTGGAGTGACTTCAGAGAGGAGGGACCTGTTAAAATAATGTGCTGAGAGGGTCCTCTTCAACTGTGCTGTCGCTCGATGGTAAACACAGCCATAAAACTCTGCTGCCTGCAAGTTCATAGAAGCCCATCTTTGTTTTTGTCAAAGTGACAACAGGGAGAAAGAAAAAAGGGAGTGAGCTGGAAGACAGAGCCGAGTGTGGAGAGCTGGCAGCACCACAATTTAGTCCAGACTGTGCAGACATAAAAAAATCAAGTGCACTAGAGGAAGGGTTACTTCAGTAAGCCTCTGTGGGCTCTAAACTGGGCCACTCCGGCAATAGTTGTGTGAGAGCCTCGGACTGAGTGATGCGAGCTCTGCTGAATGATGGCATGTTGGAAATAACTAGAAAACAGGGAAAATAGCCGGCTCTCATTGACTTGGCCCAGATTGTATGATTTATATGGGTTATTTGGTATGCATTTGGGCAGCCAGGCAAGGTAATGTGTTTGCAGTGAGCTCTGGAGCGGTGCACTGGGATGAATGTTGTGGGCACACCCCGCCTCTGACAGGGGATAGTATGAGCTAATTTGTTTGGATTACTGCCATTCAGACAAAGGCACATGATCACGTTTGCCTGTCATGTATGAAAACATATTCAACAAAACCAAAGCATTCTGCGCCTTTGTTTTGACGCTTTTGCCAGAGCTTCATTTGTTATTATACCCTAATATATTCTGGCAGATAAACGTGCATGAACATTAGTGTTGAACTAAACTGTCAACCAAATGTTAATTGGTGGAAATACTTTCAGCACGCCCAGTTTTATTAGTCAGATTAATAACAACCACATAATTCACCAATGAGCTACATTTTGTCTGTTGTTTTTGTGTCTATAAGATATTTCTGTTTCTGTGTCATCCAATGAGCCTTCTTCTAAAGAGAAGGTGGTCTTGTGGGTTACAAATGCATGAAAACAATGCTTAGGTTCAAGTATAGCGATTGTGAAAAGGGCTTTGTGATGTGTTCGCTGCACTGTGTAAAAAACAACCTTAAGATACCAACATTGTCAATTGTTGTTTACTATTTAGCAGCAGCTAAAGCCACTGAATCAGCCGAGACAAACCAGAGTCATCCTACAGTATATGTCCAGAAAGCCAAAGCACATGAGAGGCAACACTTCACTATGTTTAGTTTTAGTTTTTTTACCATTAGTTGTATAAATATGGACAAAGTCTCAGTGACGTATCCAATTGGTTTCTGGAGCGAAATTTTGAAGCAGAAATGGCGGTTGCCATATTGGAAAAGTTGAATTTTGGTTGTGTTGGGAATTTCTGTTATCAATGCAAAAGAAAGGATCTCGAATCAATCAATGTCTTTGTTGGTTATTTATTCTGCTTGCAAGTAGAAGGAACAAAGATGCAGAGTGTCAGTCTGCAGGAAAGTTCAACGTAATCACAACATGCTTGGGTTTTCACACACATGCTTCACAGAAAAAATATTTAAAGTCCTATGCAACAACTTGTTGACTCCTGGCTTAAACTAAAGACGAGTCCAAAAGTTACATCTTTGGTGGTGAGCAGCCCCAGTTAACATCTTTTAAATTAAATAGTTAAGAATACGTTGAAATGTTTGATTGAACCATCTTGCAGTGAGTGTGAATTTGCTATTTAAAAGCAGAAAAGCAGAGACCTAAATCTTGGTGCTGTTCCAGTGTTGTAGGTTGAATCCTAATTTCGACTAAAGGACTCTGGTGTTTTGCACTACACTGCTGACATTCAGTCAGAAATCTTCGGTTCAGCTTTGCATTCCAATTTGACTGGGGATTTTCAGCTGTTTATTCGCCAGCATTTTATGATGATGAATTTGCCCTCTTTCAATCCAAAGACATTTTTTTTATATATATATATTCCTTTGTGGTAATATCCGCCATCTGTCTGAAATCTCCTTTTTAGTGATCAATTTCCTCGCCTTAATCTGTAAGGTGTGTGCATCTATGTCGGATTGGAGTGGGGTGAAGTTATTTTTTCGAGACAATGTGTCATCGTGTCTAGACGGTGTTTCTCAGCTAAACAAAATATCAATGTATATTGACAGGGCTTCAAAGGGATTTCTTTTTTTCCTGTTTGGTCGCGTCTGTATTTATTTTGCAGCAAGGCTTGTTTTTTGTACACTTGAAGAGCAAAAGTTCATCCAGCTACCCAGTTTTGGGGTAATTTGCCTGTTTTTTTCCAACACAGTTGTAAACCACTAACCCACATGGGCAATATGACAAATGGAGAGCCTCAGATTTGGGTCGAGGCGCTTCGGTTGCCTTATTCACACTTGGGATTTACCTCTAAATTTCTCCAGTGAGCAGCATAACCTGGAGTGTGAATGACATGTTCTCTAAGTCTGACTCTTCCTAACAAACCGAGTCTGAGATGAGGTGGGGGGAGGAGGTGGGGGGAAGGGAAGTAGTAAGGGGAAGCGCGGAGGCCAAAGGGAGCAGAGATGGTGGAACAACCTGCTGCCGACACCTCAAACATTAGCAGCCTTTAAGGGCCTCCTCTGTGGATTGTAACATGACCATGTTACCTGTGGCACCAGTGCCCAACCCACCTCCTCTACAACCTCCCCCCCATCATTCTCCCTCCTTTCTCTCACCCCTCTCTCTTCTCCCTTTGCTCATCGCCTTGGCTGACATTCTCCTCTCTCACTTTTAATTGCACCCCCGAGGCTGTTTCTGGGTTGCTGTGGAAGTCTTCGGCTCAACAGGCGCGATAGGGTGCTCTGCCGTGTCGCTCATATACCTCGTTAGGGGGGGGGGGGACAGAAAGGTGGGAAGAGATAGAAAAGGTAGAAAGAAGAGTAGGCCTACCCTTAGAGGTCGTCCCCAAGTCTAGATGAGGCTAAAATGCCATGCAGGCCCATTGTGTATAGCACATGTGCACTGGAAAGGCCATTAGCTGGCCAGATCCAATATGTATTGACGAATGCATTTGTGCGACTCGCTGTGTCCCTGTCTCTATCCTCATCCTCCTGTGTTCGATAAAACCAATAGATACATTTAATAGCTAATTGTTCTGATTCAAAATGTTATCCCAGGCAATTCTTTGAGCGTAGAATCATGGGGGCATTTGAAAAATTGGCAGCAGACACATTAATCATGCTTACCCAACACCACCATCACAACAACACAATGCACAAGTCTTATTGCTCTACGGTGACTCCACACAATCTGTGACAGGCAATTTAAAGCAATTTACTTTTTCATTTTTTCATCAAGCATTTTTTTTTTAATGCAATTAAACGGCACATGATATGAAGCGGAGACGCGGGGCGGGCGAGAGAGCGAGACCAAGAGAGTGAGAGAGAGAGTGTGTGCGTAAGGAGGAGGGGGAAAATAAAGGCAGCCTTGTGCTTGTTGTAAACACTGCCTCTTAACTGGGGGAATATAATTACGGTGTCATGTTCTATTACACACCTTCATTATGACGATGGGGCTCCATGAGAAAGCGAACACGGGGATGAGGAGACCTATGGCTCCTTTTATTAAAAAAATCACCTACAGCGACAGGCGTTGTCGAAGAAGATGGCTGTGAACAAGAACACTCTGGCACTTTCTCTGTCATGGTTGCGCTGTATGTCTCTTCCAAGGGAAACTCAGTTTCATAGCAACTATAGTTGTGGTTTTGGCTATCACATCCATTGGGTGACATTGCACTCACCAAAGTTGCTGGGACCTGGAAGCACAGTGACATTGGAACAGTATAATCTGAAGGGGAAAGAAGCAGATGGTTTAGATAAACTCTATTTGGAAGTAAATCTGAATCTAGCTGTGTGCCCATATCAACAGTAAGTACAGTAGGTTGAAGTTGACCAAAGAGTCTGCAAAGTGTGATGGATGTTTAACACTTACTGTTTTTTCTTCCCTAAAAATACACAAAAACTCCAAGGCTGCTCTTATCTTAACAATGAAATGTTTTGTCCTCAAGGCATGGTCATGATGGACCTCAAAACAAACTTGTTTTGGCACCGGGCCTTCGTCAGTCCAAAGTCTTTGTGTATTATTTCCTTTTGTAGTTTGGTAACATGCTTGCAGTACTCACCAAGTTAATCACTATAATCTGAAAGAGTTTAAAATGCCACTGGATTTTGACAGAGGAAGAAGCTGGAAGGTTTAGATAAACTATATTTAGTGGCAAAACTGAGTGCACTTGAAACAGTAATAAAACGTTGTGCCAAACAGCAAGTACGGTGGGTCAAATTTAATCAAGAACAGTCTCTAAAAAGGCCAGTCTATAAACTGAGATACTGTCGATATTTTCAACAGCCAATTTCTGCCTCAAAACCAAAGAAAATATCAAGCCACTCACTTTCAAACCCTTAACGTATTCTTAGCTAAGGCATGGCCACTTTAGACCTTGAGGCAAATTTGTACGCATCAAGCCTTCCTCAGAAGGTCAAACAGATCTGATGGACAACAGGCCCATTATCTTGTGCATCGTGTTTTGGTCTAGACATGTTGACGGGATCTACAACTTCGACAATATTGGTATTACTGCATCAAGAGTAGAATCCCCTTTGGTGGAGTATCTCTATATAGTAAGGGCCAGTTGTTCCATCAGATATATTGAAATCCCTGATGAATGCTTGATGCACAATCCCATCAGTCTTTGAGGTTGGACAAGAATTGCTGTGACAGTAAAAGCATTCATGCATGTAAAAGTTCAACACAAAAGTATAGAAGTACATAAGAGTTTTCTAGAGAATGGAAACCTACCTGTGTCCCTATCAAAAGAGTATCTACAACTTTGAGTATAGGAAGCATTCTTATTCCCAAATCTTTTGACTATTTTTGGCCTTTCCAATTAGTGTGCTTTAACAGGGGGTTAGTGAGGGTTCTTGCCAATTATATTCATCATTTTTAATCTGAGTAATTAACTTTGTGCCAACAGAAGCAGAAGGCCACCACTTGGCATAAGATCCAAGCTTTAAGAAATTGGAAATACCCTTCAAGTCTCCCTCTATTTGTTCCATCAACTTCACTTTCATACAGTACAAATGTAAAGAGGCAGGCATTTTGTCGTAGCCACTGGGCTACATGAGGCACCATAGCATTCTTAACCGCCTGTGACATTTTTTGACGTAGCAAAATAAAGCTTTGGTTGACGTACTGCTGGTCGCGGTCCCTTGTCAAGAGAATTATCAGGGCATGGAGTTGTACAATATGGCTTCCAGGGTATGACAAATGTGGTCAAGGGGCCAGCGCTCCTTAGGGACGATGTAGCCCTCCATACAGTGAAAGCATTAGCTTTCCACAGTGACATTATGAAGAAATCTATTGAAAAGGCCGGCTTCCCAGTGCTGGGGGGACTCGAGGTAGAAAGCTTCATGAGTCCACCCAAGAGACTAACTGGTATTTCCAACTACGCTGAAGCCTACAGCAAATCAATAGCTCAAAGTCCCACATGCTCCTCAACAGCGTCAATTAAGTAAATTCATAAAGTCGAGTGCGCTGGGAGTTGGGGGATGAAAATAAAACGGGAAAATACTAGAGAGAGAGGAAAGAGAGCAGGGAGAAAAAAAATCATCTAGTCATCTAGTAAATTTGGATAGGAAACAGAGCAACTGCAGTGAGATTTGTGGCATAGAGGAAGTGAAGATTGGTGGTCTGGGAGACTATTTCTCTACGGGTATTATTAAGAAGCCTGACAGTCCATCTCACTTTCACCTGCCTCCATCAGCACACGCACTGTTGACCCGGGAGTCTTTTTTTCCCCCCCTGCCCGTGCTGAGCCAGGCAGAGGACACATGCAAAGTGACTGGCTTTCAGCGAAAAAGCCCAGCGATAATGCATATCAGCTAAGGCCTATGCAAGCAAAGTAGGCTCAGGCAGGGGGGGATGGGGTAGGGATAGGGAGTCAGGAGGGGGGAGGGTGGATAGAGCAGTGCTATAAACTGCAACGCATGAGGGAAAAGAGAAAGAGGGGACCTAACCCTCCAGCTTCCACCGCTCACAATTTGCCTCATAAGGGGAAAGCAGGGCATGCCTTGGCTGCCTCTGGAAGACAGGTAAGCGTAATGGATGGGCCAGTCTCCCAGCCTGACTGCTGACGCTGCTCTGACAGGACGTTTCTACCTCTCCTTGACTCCCTCTCTCTCCCCGTTTGCCCCTTAGTCTTGTCACGTTAACTACATCTGATATGAAAAAACTTTAGCAAGTGAGTTCTAGATTGCCCAAACTCCACTTCAGCATCACATCTAGAGGGCGTAAACAAACTCTCAGGTGGGATTTCTTTTTTGTTTTAAGAATAGCACAATATCCTTAGGACAGTTGGACATCATCTGGCTTGCTCAAAAATCTCCCAATGTCATCGCATAAAGCAATGTGCAGACATTAAATCATCAACTTTTGTCTATCCAAAACAATAGCACCAACTTAACTGAAGTTGACACAAAATAAGCTGAGAAGAAGTGGCTTTTTTGCAGACTGGGTACTCATCCACTAGTGAGGGCAGAAAACGAACTTCTGCTTTTGTAGGCTTTCATACAACCGTTTTAAGCTATATGGGCCTAGCACATAATCAACATTGCCTGGTTTAAGCAGCCTAAATGTAGCTGAAAAAAGATAATTTTCCAGCCAACTCTGTTTTATAATTGTAACCAGAATGTCATGATGGGACTTGATGGGGTTGTTGGTCTATAAAAACAGAAAAAAACTATAAGTTTGAGCCATTAAAGAAGACTAAATTACACAAACATTAGATACTGTACTATCTAGCAGGTAAAAAAGCTATAATGAGAGAACTGTAGCTGTTTTTTCCTTTCAAAACTTGTCATTTTATGTACTGTATGTAAAAATGTTGTGATGGTTTTTATGGTTTTTGTCTCCGTCTGTTGTCCTCATTCTCGTCTTTCTTTCTTTCTTGTGCAAAGCATTTGAAAAAACGCCACGAGGAATAATGTTCCAACTTTCTTGCTTGTTAGCATACAGTGTTCTGCACCTGCAAGACTTGCTTCTTTTCACCAGATGTGTGAGGACATTGATGTTTTGGAAACCCAGGAAAGGTAAACTACTTCTCGGGAATTATTGTTAAAAAGAAATGTCGAGCGTCTTTACACCATGTTGAAGTCTCTGCCCCCTGGTGCACACTGGGATGTGCTTGTTGGAGAAAAAAGTAAACTGTCTTTGTTAACATCTGCCAGAGGAACACACAGTGCCAAATAGCTGCAAACAAGCACACACAAAAATAAAGAAACAATATCAAATTCTCCATTATGTTTTGAACCAAATCCTTGTACACCGCAAACAGTTTGACAGACAGGCACAGAAGTAAAAAAAAAAAATATGCAGCTACTGTATTTTTGTTTATCCAGCCAACAAAGACACCCAGCCAACATCAAAACCCCCTGTTCGAAACTCGCTGTGAAGCTGTCCCAGTCGATGTGGTGAGACATCTGTTTGTAAAAAGCTCAGCAGTTGTCTGTGACATTGCTTGATGGTTTTTGTACACTTCTGTGGAAACAGAGTTTCAAAAGTTAGCGCTGGTATCCAAGATGAAAAATGTGGTTATTCTGACAGTGCTCCTCTTAGTCTGCACCTTTCCTCTCATTTCTATTTCCTCTGTTCCAGTCAGTCTGTTTGGCTTCACTTCTGCATGCGAGGTCAGGGTTCTTAATTCATGTCCAGAGAAATCGTTTCCTCGTTCCCTGACATGTAGAATGAGGGAAGCCATCTAGACTCACCATACATCGAGGCTAGACTGCATCCTCCTCTCCCACCCACTCCCTCCTCTCCCACCCACTCCCATCTTCTAAGGAACGTGCGATAGGGAGACGCGCTGCAGACGCTCCCCCAGCGGACCCTCTGATAACCCTCCTTCCATATCCCAGTCGAGGAACACTGGCGGCCTGGATATCGCCCAACCGGAAAGGAATAATGAGAACAAAAGCAGAATACATGGCCTTCTTTCTCTTCCAACCCTTCCCTCCTCCTCCTCCTCCTCATCCTCCACCTCCTCCTCCGTCCTGAGCGGTTTTCTCTTGTTCTGTTTCATTTTCTCACACTCGCCAGCACATTCTGCGCTGGCCTTCAGAGGACGGCAGACAGAGAATGAGGAGAGTGGAAGGGTTGGGTGAAATGATTGAGAGACGGGGAGCGGAGATATTCCACTAGCCCCGCGACAAGGTCCCTTCTCTGTGCTTTGCAAACAGTCATTTTGTTCAGTATCTTTACACTGATCTTAAGGTAATAAACTGGGGTTGACATTGCCCAGGGTCTCCATTGGCATTCTGCTGGGCCTGATAACAAAGTGTGCAGGAACAGATTGCTTAAAAAGATAGAACGGGCGCTCCACACAGAACCTGGAGCTCTATTAGATGTTGATTCAGAGGCTTAATGCAGATAAAGTCGCTCGGCACATGCTGTACAAGATGTAAGTCTATACATTGATGTGTAATATTTTTAATCTGATATTTATCAGGTTAACACAGCTCTCCGCCTGCCCATCAATCAGATGATTGACATCCAACATGCAGTGCGTGCACATGAATGTTTTTTAGAGCTTTTGTTGATGGGAGGGTGAGAATGTATGTGTGTGTTTGTGTGTGTGTGTTTGTGTGTGTGTGTTTGTGTGTGTGGCAAGAGAAAAGTCAATCACATGAAGAGCTGCTTCACAGATTTCAGGTCTGCTCTCCAGACGCTCTTATCACATTGTACTTGAGGACAAAACATTATACAAGTGTCCTGTAGATTGATCGGAGGGGAAAAAAGGATTTAACTAGTGATTACATTTATTGTGTTATAATATGCTTCATCATTTAGTTATTTTATGTCTTCACATGCATACATAATCTGAGTTAACAGACTTAAATCAGGCCTTTCAAAGGCTAGATTTTTTTTTAAATTGCAATGAATTGCAGTTATGAATTTTCAGAAGTTATTCACGATTAATTACATTTATAAATGTATGTTTGAACGTCCATCATTTTGCATTTCAAAACTGCTTTTGTTTCGTTTTTATTTTCTGTTTTTTACTGTTTCAAGCTTTACTTCTTGTTTGATTAAAAACCTGCTTCTATTTTGAAAAGAAATAAGGAATGTCCGGTAGCTCAAAAGTTAAGATATTAACTTAACAACGGAAAACGGAGACTCACAACGGATGAAAAAGTGAATGAAAACAGCTAAAAGAAACATTGATTTCACAAAGAGGATATTACTGAGCTGTCTGGGAGTACTCAAAGTGAAATGAGTCGTTTAAAAGCACCGCAGTGTTGTTAATGTCCATCACTCTGGTGTCAGAAAGACACTATGGTGGATTAACTGTGGTGAGCGGAAAAGAGAGACAAATGGCATGCGATTAAAAAATAATGAATGCATTCATTTCGGCCTTAATCGCATCGTGATTGAGGCACAAACGCTGAGAATTCTACAACTCACTTAGCAGACGCTTTTATCCAAAGCGACGTACATCAGAGAGTAAAGAAAACACAAGCCAGGATCTACAAAGGGCTTTAAGTCTGATCGGACACACAGGCGCTGACAGGCAGAGGCAAAGACATCAACAGCTGTTCTTGAGAGTTCTAATCAGCATCAAAACCATCCTAAATAACATAATGTGTCATTATCAAAAACAAAACCATCATCATCATCAATATCATTAAGGTCGTAGGTGTTCATGAAAGAGCTGGGTCTTTAGCTTTTTCTTAAAGGTGCAAAGGGACTCTGCAGATCCAATGGAGTTTGGTAGTGTGTTCCACCACCGGAGGGCGACAGAGGAGAAGAGTCTAGTTAGAGACTTAGGGGGATCAGACGCCTTTCATTAGCAGAGCGTAGTGGGCAGGAGGGAGTGTAGACCTGGATGGTAGAGTTTTGGTAAGGAGGAGCTGTTTTTTCTCGCTGCTTTGATGCGAGCAGTAACTGGGAGCCAGTGGAGCGACATGTGCTCTTTTGGGTAAGTTGAAGACCAGTTGTTGCTGCTGCATTTTGTATCATCTGCAATAGTTTGATAGTGCATGCAGGAAGACCTGCCAGTAGGGAGTTGCTGACAGCAGTACTTTAAATATTTTATTGCTGGATGACCTCATGGAAACAACTTCATTTTTAGAGCTACTCTGATGCACAATTTCTGAGATTAGTTCTACACCCATTTTTGGATGGGAAAGATTCTGAAACTTTGGATTTTTTTCAAGCAAGAATGTATATCAACTTGTTCTATCTGGTTTGTCTAAAGGTTTTTTGCATTGATAAGTCCTTGTAAGAGTACTAAGAAGGCTGTTTCTGAACAAATAAAATTATTAAAGATTGAGTCAACTTTGCTGTAAAGCTGCTCTGCTGCAGACAGCGGTGAGAGTGTTGAATAGAAGGTGTTCATAGCACACACTGCTTGACAGACTACATGATGACATCATTTTTAAATTGCTCAGTGTGTTCTGTAGTACATATTCTAAAAGTTATATAAAATATATATACATCCAACAATGTATGATTGTGCTGATATGTCGTGATAGGCTGATAACCTATTAATATCTGATTAATATGTTGGTGAAGTTTTTCTATTTCACCCCCATATAGGAAATCAGTTTATGGCCAAAATGTCTCAAATGTAACATGAATAAATAACTTATCTGTGCATAGGAATCCCTGAACTACAGCAAAAGCTCTCTAAATAAAAGCAGACATCATAAAAGTTCAAGCTATTGGTAAGAAAGAAGAAAATAATTGCTGCCTTCCCTCTTGGATTTTTAGATTATTTACAGGTTTTAATCAATTGATGGCTTTGCACCAAGGGTCACCTCAGACCTCCAAATCCTGCAATCTTAAGCTTACCCAAAAGTGGAAAGTTTTATGACAGAAAAGTGCCCGCAGTGTGCATGAGAGAGTAACAGCGGAAATAAGTTTGTGTCATAAAACCGGGTCAATTGATTTCTCTGAAACAGCCTCGCATTACATTCACGGTCACTTTTGATTTGCTGATTTGCTTGGTTACAGTGTTGCTTATTTTCTGTATGAATGGTCTACTTATTTTTTTAATTCTTATGATTTAGACTTTATAATAGAACTTCCTGGATCTTTATCTTTATTGATTTTCTCAAACCAGCTGAAGACAGCTTCTCACTCCCTCTCTACTGTTGGGCTTTATTCAATTTTTAAAATATTGTCTTGACCATGGCTTTATGAAACAAAACGATCGCTTGTGCTGTAACAAATTGCTGCCTCTCCTCCCAGTATTGACTCTCTGTTTTTCTGTGTAAATGTTCCAGGTTGCTGTTCGCCCGCCCCTGTGATACTCCGAGGAGCCCCTTCCTGTTTCTGTAGATTACAGCATGTGGACTGATCCGATACTCTGACCAGAAACCAGCGGACTAAGACAACTGAGGGGAGGGGGAGACGAAAGGACAGGCGTGGTGGTGGTGGTGGTGTGGCCATGGATGGAAGGAGAGTTTGCGTGTTGATGGCGCTGTGGGTTTTAGCTCACCTCAGCTCTCCGACTTTCGGGCTCAAAGCCCTGCGAAGGACTACAGGGGGGCGGAAGGGGTCCACGGGGCTGACGGGAGAGGACGCCAATGGAGTGCCCCTCAGGCGCTCCAAACGAGGCTGGATGTGGAACCAGTTCTTTTTGTTGGAGGAGTACACCGGGACGGACATGCAGTACGTCGGAAAGGTAGCACTACATCCTACTCTCTGTTTTCTTTTTCTGTTCCTTATCAAACACCTACAGGACCACATCTGTCACATCTGCAGAACAGGAAGTTATAGACAACAGCTGCTCCATATGAACACACTCATGCACATACATGATCTGATATACCTGATTCCAGTATACCCGGATTAAGCAGCTCCATCAGATATCACAGATGAGTCCACCACAGATTAGCTCATCTGCTCTAGATCTAAACGTTTTAGTTTGACATAAACATGCTTTGTCTGTTTAAAAAAAAAAATTGCTTTAGGACTGTTTTCTGACCCAGGACCAGCGGAAACTCAGGCTGCTATACAGACTCGTACACATTGTGTGCTGTCTCTTCAGTCGATTTGACGTTCTCATAACTCAAGTTGCTGCTATATTTTCCATCCACAGAGCACTTTGGTGGATGCAACAGTGGGATTTGTAGTTTTTACTCTAGTAGGAATGGTAGCTGCCCCCCCCCCGAGAGACCTACACCAATGTGACTTTAATCCAAATTTAAACTATGTTACTATTTTCGTTCAGTCTCTGACAACAGTTTGGTCAGTGTGGAATAAAGGAAGTGATCTGTGGTGGGTGTCAGCAGCCTTAACAAGTCACCGCAGTTAAAGATGAGAAAGAAAACAAGTGGCACATCGAGAAAGTTCATCATTAAAAAAGACGAAGATACTGACTTTAACTGAGGAGTTCTCGATCTCTTTATAAAAGCACACAGACTGGAAGTGAGTGGGTTGACAAGGCCAAGTGGACAAGTGATCTCTAAGAAGTGTATGCATCAGACCTCCTTAATGTGAGATGTTTACAACAAGCAGAAAGCAACAACTCAGAACTCACAGATCATACCGTTACACTGACCTGGCCTGTGGGCTCCAAATCTTTAGATTTTGGTTTTAAGATTGCAATTATTCCTTTTTTTTTTTTTTAAGATCAGAATCTGAAGATTTGCACATTAATTTATCTCCCTTTCTCTTTTCTTTTTGATTGTTTAACTTTTCTTGGGTTTCATCTTCTCAGTGTCCAAAAAGCCGCCTGGAACACAACTTGAACTCATCACATGCCGACATGTTGAAAGTTTCTATTTTTGTCCATTTAAGAATATCATGGTCTGCTCCTGTGCTGTCGATACAAAGGCTATTCATGGAAACAGAGTTCTGCTTAATTTTCATTTTAATACTCCTTATCCGCCTATTCAAATTAATGCAAATGTCTCCATGCTGGTATTGTTTTATTTGCATAACAGCCAGACACACAATTTTGAGACATTTTCTTCAAAAGCAAACATAAAGGAGACGTACCAAACCTTTGTTTTGATCAAAATTGATCAACCAAAGGTTTCCCATAAATGTATATCGTTGATACAGAATTGTGATTTAAGTATAAAATGTGGATATTGATAATGAACTTGAATAAATTCAATATTTTTCCCTCAATGACAGAAATAAACAGCACAACAGCCAACAAGCCTAAGCTAGCACGCACACATTTGAATCTTTTCAAACCGCTGCTTTCCTAATGGGAGTCACATAACCATTACTTCATATCCCATCTAAAGCTTTGCACTAATGATGCTAGCATCAACCTCTGCTGACATGTTTTTCATCAAAGGAGCATTGAGGAGCCACTGATTTTTGACTTTTTTTTTAAACTGAGTGAACAATAACAAATTGAAGGAATCTTAATGCGAAAACAAAGCTAACTTTGCTAGCACAGAAAACCGTTTTTCCAGAATGAACAGATTCCTAAAGAGTATCGGAGAAACTAAAGTTCAAACATTGTTCCAGAGAGGAGAACTCGGCTTTGGAAAGATGTGATAGACACCATTGGAGAATTCATTGGTTACACCATTGAACTCTTGTTTCCAAAGGCTTCTGTCTTTACCATCAAAACTATACCTTACAATCAAAGTTATATCTAAATATATTGAGATACTGAACAGTAAATTATCATGCACATATTTTGCACATGTCGCCCAGGCCTATGACAACTCAAAGGACAAGCCCTTAATGAGATGCTTCAAAATAAATACAATCCCGTATATGACTGTATCGTTCTGTCTGCGAGGATACGAAGATCAGCCCATCATCAGAGAGTAGACATGACAAGCTGCTCCAATCGGCTAATGCTCATATATCGGACTTCCATCCAGCTATCCTCGGGCTTTGTTTTGCTGTTGGCTGTCCGATACGTTTTTGTGCTTGCTTGTCAGCTCTGTGGTTGCTTTGCCGATGTCCATTCCACTCACATCACGCCCGTCCTAAAGCGGCCGCCTTGCCCTACGGTGAAAATATGACTTCCTCCCAAGGTATTATTTGTTCAACAAAATGAAAACACAATGTCGCCCCAGATAACATTGGGTGGGGTGGGTGGGGTGGGTGGGGTGGGTAGGGGGGTGTACAAGAAGATGGGCCAAATAATGCGTGCTTTACAGGCAGCCGTGCGGAAGTCAAGATATCCGTCTCCTCTTCCAAACCTACTGTAATTGAGGAGATTGTTGAAGCATCGTTGCAAGGTCAGGACGACTGAGGGGAGGAAGAAAGGCTGTTTTGTGCTCGGAGCTGAATGGGACTGGTGCTTTGCATTCCTATCGTGCGTCCGCGGAGGATAGAGCCGTCCAACCAAATGAGATTCCGAAACATACGTCCTCCCTGGCTTGAGGGTTGACTTTCAGCCCCCCGGACTAAAAGGATTACAACGCTCGCTATGGTATGAGGCGAGCAAATACAGGGGGGAAAGAACAAAAAAACAAAAAAAAAAGTTGAAAAGAATGAGGGAAAAAAGACGGAGTGAAAGAAGATCAAAAGTAAGTACCAAGCGTGATCAAACCACTTTGTCTGTAGAGAGTGGTGATTGATGTGCCACTCGTCCTTTTAGCTTGTAAAAAGGACTAATAGCAAAAGGAGAATGGATTATCTGAGTGTGGTATACACTTAAAGAGCCAGAGGCTGCGGCCTAAGAGTCCGTCTCCTGAAGACGCCATTAAGGGATCAACCTCTGAGCACCACACTTAATCATGACTCTGAGCGCTTGTTGTTTCCCCCCCCCCCTCACCCCCACCAACCCCCACCAAGTACATGCAGCTGGGCGCACTTCCCTCATTGTCAGCTCTCTAGCCAGTTGTCACATAGGATTGCAAGTGCGTGGATCTTATCTGATTGCAATTACTGTTTGTGAATTACCAGATAAAGTGCTGGTGATGAACGAGGCCCTAAAAAAAGGAATGAATGGCTTTTGAGTTGAGCACATGGTTTCAACTTGGATAAAAACGGAGCAGCCGCCGTCCTCAGGTGGAGGCCGCTTTTCACACAATGCAGAGGAAACTTTTTGAGAAAACACAAAAGAAAAAGCTTTTTGTCATTGCAAGTGACATAATGGCACCCGGAGAAACACAGCATGGGACAACAAAAAACACTTTTGTTGGTGCGGGAAAAAAAAAACGAATCAGAAATAACACAATGGCAGGTTATTATAAGCAAGGGAGCAGCTCTTGACACACGGTAAAAGATAGAATGATGACACCGTGCTTAAATTACAACATCCCACCCCACAGTTATTTGGTAAACCCAATCTCCCCTGGTTGTTTTTTCTCTCTTCTCCCCCCCCCCCCTTCAACTTGCTTTATCGAGTTGTGTGGCGCTAACAAACAAAAACTTTAATCTTTCCTGAACGAGAGTAACAAAAGGCAGCGGGGAACAGGAAGGAATTAAGAGAAGCGATCGAGATGAGGGAGGAGAAGAAAAAAAAGGAGACGCTGGCGGTGTCTCGTCGGGGGAGCTGGTTGGCTGCTAATCTTGCTAATCTTGCTCTATTGGCCAATGATTTTTTTTTTTTCTCCTCTCCTGCAGGAGGGGGAATTGTACACTGCCTCTCATTAGCAGGCGAGCTGCATACACGCCTCGGAGGGCCCTGGCTGTCACTGGGGGAAGAGAATGTTTGTTTATTTCATTATTTCTTGCTTTACCAAAGGGCACACATCCACTGAAAAATGGTTAATGGCCTGTGGTTTAGGAGTGTTTGTGCTGTACTATCATATCTCATAAAGTATTTACAGCGCCTGATAGGCCCCAGTGGTTCTAGGCCTGTTGGGTAGACTCCTCAATGTAGTCCCTAGCATTAGAGCGTGCATGCAGACACACATGCCTGCAACACTGGGGCCCCCCAGAAATGAGGCTGAAAAATCAGGGGAGAGAGAGAGAAAGAAAGAGAGCAGACGAACAACAACATAATACGCTTCCCCGTTCTGTATGACTCAGCAGGCTGAAGCGACCTGTGGGGAAGGACTCGATGCAAGCAGAGTGGAAAGGTGCAGGGATTTGTGTGTTTATTTGGTGGGGGGATGGGGGGGGGGGGGGGAGTTGGTGTCTGTTCATGCTCCCCCATTACCAGCTGCTCACCTTGGCAAGGAGGCACGGAGTTTGCAATATGGCATAGGCCTTTGCTGTACCCGCGCCATGGCAGCCCCCGCGGTCTCCAGCGGCGACCTGGAGCACACATTGGCAGTGTTTGTTGATTAGGCGATAAGTTTCCGCATGTGTGCTAGGAGGAGGATGAGGATGGGGGGGGGGGGGGGGGGCGACTTCAATTATGGAGGAAAGGGTGTGATGAGGTCGTGCAGAGATGAGGCCCCGGCAAACATCTGTCCGACAACATTGCAAGGGGGGAAGCAATGTCTGCGCGAGATATACGCCAACAACATCAGCACACAGCACCTTCAATTGTTTCCGCGCTATCGCCTGCCTACGACTGCTCTGAACACCTGTTGCTTTTGTCAGGGGGGAGATTAATTGATTTTTCATAATCAAACGCCGCGTTGCTTTTTCTCTGCAGTCAAGCTGTTAGTCGACCAAGTTTGATTCACATAAAGGAAATCAGATATGGGAGATAAGCAGGGCTGTAGACAAGATCTTAGATATGCTGAGGGCAGGAGCCCAAAGCCCCCCGCTGGACCCTTTAGTTTCAGATAAATGAAAAATAATGTTATCTCGATTCATTCTCTTAACTCACATTAGATTATATATTCTGTCAGTTAACTTGGAAAACTTGGAAAATAATAGTTTTCAGTACATGTTATATATTATTTCATATAATTCCTGACTAACAAATAAGTAAAAATGGAAACAAAACAGTAATATCCGCGTCATTGTAAAAAATATTGTTAGTTTAGCAAATTTAACTCTTATATGATGTTTCAAGCCTTAAAAAGCATCTTCATTCATTTTCTTCTAATTTTATATTAACTAACATCACTCCAAATTAGGCTGTAACACACGATACATGTATTTCCTAAAACCTTCCTTATTGAGAAATTAACTTTTCTCTCTTATCGTCCTAAAATTCAGTGTCTGTACCTTAAAAACCAGATCATCCAGGTTCGAGCACTAGACAGAATAGAAGCATGTAATACAATTAATACAAATTAACAATAATAAGTCCAGGGCAGCAGTAGCTCAGTCTGTAGGGACTTGGGTTGGTCGCAGGTTCGCAAGTTGGTTTGGTAACTGGAGAGGAGCCAGAGCACTTCAGGAGTACTGCCGAGGCGCCCTAGATCAAGGCACTGAACCCCCAACAGCTCTGGTGTGCTCCTGTGTAGCAGCCTCACTCTGACATCTAGACTGACTAATGCATGTCCACAGGTCCTGTGTGTGCATGAGTGGGATTCGGGGGCCTATGTGTGTCAGAAGCATGTCTCTCAATAACAAAGCGTAAAGCATAATTTCCCTCAGGGATTAATAAAGAATATAAAATAAAATGAAAATCCAAGAAAGTTCAAATTCAAAAACACAACTAAAAGAGAGTAAAAATGTTCATAGTGTAATGTAGGAATGTGAAATGTAAAACTACCTGTGTAAAATAAATACAAGACACAGTTATAATCAACAATAGTTATTAAGTTTATGAAAATTCCCGACTTTCTCACAAAGTACATCTCTTCCTCTGTTCTCAGTTGTAGCTTCGGCCTTGCAGGCAAGTAGATAAACATGTTGAGGATTGATTAAAAAAATATAAAAATAACAAACTGGAAAATGTGCATTAAACAGAAAACATTACACCTTTAAGCCTTTGCAGCCTCTAATGAAATATCTTAAGTTTACACATCAACAGACATTTGAAAGGCTATTTTTGTGCACAGTCTGAGGCTACCATCTGGCTACGTAGAAGGCAGCCAGTTCTCGACAGGCCATGGACACAAGGCCTGAAAGGCTAACTGGCTAATTGCCCTAAGCAGCCCATTTCCAGTGCCATCGTTTTTGGCCTAACTGGAGTGAGGCACAAACGGTGGCCAGATCGTGTCTGCGCTAACATTTGCCGCACTTCAAGCTGATTAATTCCACAAACAAAGACGGCTCGCTCATAAGTTCTCACGCGCAGATGTCTGATGAGTACCACTCCACTTCTCAGCCCACTTCAGAGATGAGAGATGAAGCACGGAGGAACAGAAATAAATATCGTCTAAATGTGAAAAAAATGCCAAGCATTGGAAATATTTTGGTATCACTGAGCAGAGAAGTCTAATAGAGTGGAAGGATTTGAAATATGTAGCGTGTTAATGATGATGAGTTGGTTTAAGAAAACACTTCATAGTTTGTTTCACAGTTAAAGAAGCTTCTTTGG
Source organism: Labrus bergylta (assembly GCF_963930695.1). NCBI lineage: Eukaryota > Metazoa > Chordata > Actinopteri > Labriformes > Labridae > Labrus > Labrus bergylta. The sequence goes on along the minus strand of NC_089214.1, from coordinate 3,133,246 downwards.
TCATTTTTGTTCTATTATGTAGTCCTCAAAGTCGTGTTTTCTTTGAACTTCTGAGGATATTTGAACTTGTATTAGATGCAAATCAACTTGTTTTAAGTGTTGTATGAAATCAAGTCTCATTTTCTAGATTAGAGAGCAGAGACGTTCCTTTTTCCGTTTAGGAAGTACACTTCTTTGCCTTCTTTTGTAGAACAGGAAACATTTTAAACCACGCTAATGTCTGGATGGTATATCTATCAGCTGCTGGTTAGCTTAGTTAAGATTCAAAGTAGACCTAAAGATCCTATAAATAATTAAATTATAATTTACACTTTATTAATCCCACGAGGGGGAATTCGGTTTTGCACTGTTTAATGAACATGAACACACACATAGGCTGAAATACACACTCATGCGCATGCACATAAAGCATCCTATAGCATATTTGTGTCCTCATAAGTGTAGAAACACAGAATATCTTGATGCTATGCTACGGTAGGGGGGTGCAGAACCTGTCCGCTTTTCATGTGTTTACATGTTAGCTGTTGTTCCATGTGGGTTTTTCTTCTGTCAGTATATACCAAGGTACTTCCATTGGTCTCTCTGAAAAACTCTGTTTCTTGACATTTCTGATTGTAAGATAATTTGTTAAGGATGACTTCATGAGGGAATGAGGGAAGTGAGTTTTTTAAAGGCCACACAAAAGCAATAGATTCTTAAGTCTGACGTTCTTTTTTTTGTCCGATTCTTTAATTTAATAATTGTATTCAGGATGCAAAGACATTTTCCACAAAATAAATCTGAAAATAAAAGGCCTATCCTTGTTTTAAAGGCTTTATATGTGATTTTTTGATCCAGCAGATGTCGCCCTTGAGCACCAGCATGAAACCAAAACAACTTGCGGTGCATTGTTGTGTTAGCATGCTAATGCTAGCGATCTTTATTATGCTGGTATCTTCACACTGCATGTAAATTTACCTGAAATGAGCGTGATCTAGAAACACAGTTAAGCAGTGAGTACAGTATGTTATTCTTCTTTTCTCTAGTCCCTCAATTAAACAACTTTTATACACGAGGGGAGGAGTCAGCCGGCCGTCCGGGCGATGTAAACAAAGTGAAGATAGGACTCTGAAAACTCTGAAAACATCACAGACAGTGGGACTCGGGTGTTACACCCATTGTAGACAGTCATGACTCACAGAGTTATTTTCAGAGGAGATACTTGATTTCTACATTTAAGTGTGAAAAATCACATAGAAAGCCTGGAAAAATGATACTAGGCCTCTTTAATAGACAGGATGACATTATAAGAAGGAGTTTCTTTTTTTTTTTTTGCAGTGCGCCCCAAAGTCCCCGTGTTAATGGACATAGCGTCATGCTCTCTGCCTTTTTTTTACGATTTGCCTCCACAGGAGGGTAGAGGAGAAAAGGCCGGCTATTGACCTGCCCAAGCTTCTTGGTGACCAAACTGAAAGCACATGTGGCTTTCTTTTCTCCCCCTGTGACAGTTTAATTGTATTTTCGATATAAATTGATCAAAGGGCCATTGTGAATGCACGTTGGGCTGCCACATTGATTTCCGGGAGAGGTCCACCCCCCACCCCCTCCCTCTCTTAATTTGAGTAGAAGGGCAGCAGTAAATTCTCCTCACCAGCAAGGTGGGCAACTGGGAGGGACGGGGTCGCTGCAGCGGGGCGCTGGAGTTCGATACTCTTGCGCTGACTTGTAATATCCTTCAGGGGGGCTGAGGAGGTACTCTTCAGAACCACAAGATCTCTCTGTTTCCATAGAAATGAGTGCAGACACGGCGTATGTCACACTGTCTATCTCGCATCTCAGACCGAGAAGGAGAGAGGACTCGACGGTTATTAACTGAATTGTCGAGCCGGCAGCGAGATAGGCAGCTTGATAGACAATCATAGAAAAAGGGACATTGCAGCTCTAACAGCGGGAGAAAGATAATAATGTTGAAGTGGATTGTTTTCAGCCAACTCTGAGTCTCTGTTTGGAAGCACGTTCTGTAAAGCAGAGCGGCAAACAAAACACGATTCTGCAGGATATTCTCTTGGCTTGGTTAGACAGAGAGAGAGAATGTGAAAAAAAAAAAAAACAAGTTTTGTTTGGACCAGAATTCAAGTGGGTTAATGAAACAGTGCTCACTCTATAGATGCTAATCCGAAAGAAGCTAGAAATTCTGCAAACACACTCTCGGCTGCCCGGGTTAGATAGACATAGAAAAGGAATGAAAACTGTTTTTTTTTGTTTTTTTTTTACCCGGCATTCAAGCAGGCGAACAAAATAGTGTTAAAGATGCTAATCCACAAAGCTGCTCGTCTCGCATGTGCCAGCTTTGCCCTGATAAAACAGCATGAATTAGTAAAGCTTTCCCGAGCACCTGGGATGAAAAGCTTTTTAATATATGATGAGAAGGGAGACTTTGCAAGTGTGCTCCCACGTGACCCCGGCTGCAACACACAATATCCCCCCTCAGTCTGTCCACCGAGCGCAGCCAAGAACGCTCGCAGACACAACAACAAGATCGCGCTCAGAGGAAAAATATGCATCAAAAATCAAACGCACCAGCTCCCTTGAGTTAATGAGGTGTCAATAAGAGAGTTCAGAATGATGTTCTATCGCTCATTTATGATGGCAGTCATTCAGATGGCGTTTTCCTCCGGTGCCCTTCCTTTTGCCTTTTTACCTCCCGTGCAATTATTACTATGTCCTTGGTTATTAAAGGGGGGGAAAGGGGAAGTCGGCAGGCAAGCAGTGGGAGGGGGAAAAACGACTGTACAAGCTTTTGATGAGTTCTCTGAGATAAATATGTTGGGGGGGGCGGGGGGATTTGGTGGTGGAATTAAAATGTCAGCGCATGCTAAGCTGCTGTTCATGCAGAAAAAAAAAAATTAAACAGGAGATAGAGAGAGGGAGCGAGCAAGTATTAATGAGACGCCACGCAGACGAGTGGACTCTCGTGGTCCTCGTGGCATGTTGGTCATGTTGCTGATCCATCAGGGATTGGCAGGCGGGCGGGCGTGCACATCGCACTCATGCTGGTACTTCACAAGACTTGGACCCCCACTGGCGTTCTGTTTTACAGCGCCGTGAAAAATGCCACCGTGCACGGCCCTGCGGTGTTACAGGCACGGAGACAACATGTATGTTACAAAATCAGCAAAAGCCACAATTTAAAAGCCTCTAGAAATTTGGCTTGAAACGGGAAAATGCACAAGCTGGAAACGCTGAGATTTATTAATCATCCAGAAAAATCAGAGAGAATCAAACATCGATCATGACTGTTTGAAAAGCTACTTCATAACACCTATTTTCCTGTTTAGACCGTTTTTCCTCCCCTAAGACGACAGCATGTAGGTGTGGGAAATCACCTTTTGATTGGCATTTTCCTGGCTCCTCAAACAAATATTTTGCATGTAGCAGTAACAGTCATTGAACTGCACAACTTTATATATCAGACTCAGAAAGAAGTGCAGAAGACGTCTGATAATATTCATTTCTATTATTGTTAGGTACATGGACTGATCCTGGTTATTAATTATTATATACAAAATGTTAGCAGAGATGCAAATTCACTAACTTAGCAAACACTTTGCATTCTGTATTATAGTAAGCAGTAAGCATTACCAGCAGCGTTACCTTTGACTCCCTTATATTTTCAAAAAGCTACGTTTGCTATGCTAAATGTTGCCTCTTAGTGCTTTCACACTCAGAACTCCTGAAAGATCCTGATATTTGCAGAAGGAGCTGTTTGTGTGAACAAAAACAGACAGAAAATGCACTCAAACTTCCTCCAGAGTTTCTCCTGACCTTCCCTCGTATGTTTTCCTGCAGTCCGACTGAGCTGATGTGTGAGTGCAGCAGGATGTAATCAGGAGATTTAGCCTTGATCGAGCTGGAGGGGGGCGGTGACATTAATATGCTGTTTTGAGACTGGTACGATCTCCGTGCTGCGTTATCCTGTATGTTTTTCTTCTCTCTGTTGTTGATATTGTGATCTGCTGCACTACACATACCATTGATATAAAGGCAAATATTCTCATTGTAGCGTCATATAGGGGACTGCGTTTCTTCGTCCGCCAATTCAACACCATTTTTTTTTTTCAACATATTTTTATTAAAGCAAGTTCAAGATGTACAGTGCAATTGGGATGCAGTCAACATTTTTCTTTTTTTCCCCAGAAACATTCAAAAACACAGTATCACTTCTCCCTATCAACACCATTTTTAACATCATGTCTTTCCTCAGGAGACCCCCCCTCCCATCTGACACTGCATCTCTTGAAGTGTCAGATACCTCTCACTGTGAGGTGCATGTGTGAACAACCAGATCAGAACGATTTCAAGACAGTCGTCCTGAAATTTTCTAGACATTTTAAGGAGTGCATAATGTGAATACGGTTGAAGCTACTTCTTCATTTTCACCCCCTCCAGCGGTGCTCAGTAACTGTCTCTTAAAACAGATTGCAAACATGCCGGATTATACTCCAACAACTAAACAAAAAAAAGGCAAATGCAGACACTCAAAATGTATGGCTATAAATAATAACCTGCAAACGCTGCTAGAACTGGAGTCAAACAGCTAAATAGCTGCAATTTATTTTGATAGGTGTCAAATTAAATGTTTGCATGTTTACAATGCCCAATTCAAACCAAACGGTAGGAAAACTAACTTAAATTTAAATAATAACAATTGGATTGACAATCTTTGATGATACTTTTTGAATGCTCTCTTTTTAAGGACATGAAACCCTCAATTAGATCAGAGAGGAAGGCTGCCATGGAGATGTGCTTCACAGTGGCTTTTTAAATCGCGTCGGATGTGCGTTTCCTTCTTGGCAAGATGTGAGTTTCACAGAGAGGAGGTGAAGCCACCGTGATGACAGTTTACTAAAGATGATATGAATCTGTTAAATAACAGCAAACGCACTTATCAAAGCTGTCAAGTGTTTCGCTGCCAAGGCCCCAGATTTGGTCAGATCGCTGATATGTGAGCCGTGTATATATCAGCGATACCGAAGTGGAAAACTGTGTATCTGCTTTGAAACTTGATTCTTTCTGACATCTCTAGTTCAAAGTGCTCCTCTCTGAGATGTTTTTCCAGCTCTGAACTTCTCAGACATCACCTGTCAGTCAAACGTTGCAGCCAACACTGTGATGTGTCTTTTTCTCCTTCATGTAGATAATATTTCTGGCTATTTCTGCTCATGGTGACTTGGAGCGTTTCCCCCCCCTGCAAAGAGCTAGCTGAGGCCGCATGTGTTCATAAGAGAAAATTAAGCAAATGTGAAAGCTTTCATGAAGCCGAGATGTAATCACTGTTGTGCTATAACAATTAGCAGCAGAGAGCCGCAGAGTGGAAATGTATTAAAATGAAAGTGCCACAAACTGTTGCTTGAAGTCCATGTTTTTTTTTGTTGCCGCGGGGATCCTCATTAGCGTCTTTTTTTCCCCCTTTCTGTTTTAATGCACAGCTCCACTCGGATTCCGACCGCGGGGACGGCAGCGTGCGCTACGTCCTCACGGGGGAGGGGGCGGGGACGCTCTTCAAGATAGACGAGAAGTCCGGAGACATCCACGCCACCAAGAGGCTGGACCGGGAGGAGAAGGCCTACTACATCCTCCGCGCCAAAGCCGTCAACCGCTTCACCAGCGAGGGGCTGGAGGGCGACTCCGAGTTCATCATCAAGATCCACGACATCAACGACAACGAACCGCGATTCACCAAGGACCCGTACTACGCCAGGGTCCCCGAAATGTCTGATATCGGTGAGTACATGCCATAAATGTCTGAGGTACTCAAACACAGCTTTACTTAATTGAAAGCTGATTTGATTTGAGTGAATAGATTTTTGACTTCGACTTAAGAAGCGGTTTGATGATCTAAATAACCCAAAATCAAAGTTTCACTTACTTTATTGGATGCATAGCATCATGTGGTCTTCAACAGCAGGAACTCCATCCAGGGTGAAAGTGAGATGTGGGTTAAATTTGATTAAATGACGTCACACATGTCCATTTAGAGGTCAGATCTTTAAACCATTGTGTAAAGACATCGTCATCTTTACAATCCGTTTGATATGTTGAGATACTTGTATTTAAAAATCCATCAATCAATCTTTATTTGTATCGTGCCACTTCATAACAAAAGGTTTTCTCAAGACATTTAAAAAAAGATCAGATCTAATCATACTCATTAAACCACCGTGAGCAAAGCACTCTGATGAAACTCTGTCTGGCCAGCTGTCAAAACGTTTGGACCGCTAAGAAAAATGTGTCTTCTGTTGATCACTGATTTTAAAGATAAAGATAAACTTTATTGATCCTCCATTGGGGAGAAATATATTTGTTACAACAGCTCAAAAACAGTATAATTAGTAAAAAATAGCAAAAAGTTAAAAAACAAACATATTTACATGAATAAAGCAAGAAATTACAAAAGAGATAAAATAATACTATACTATAAACACTTTCACTTGTGAAAAGACAGAGGACAGTTCTTATTATTAAAAACACACACAGTGTCTTCTCTTTGACCCAAACATTCAACAACAACAACATTGTTAACATCTATAAAAGACTGAGATTGTTTTAGCTTCTACTTCTGGTTTGAACATGTTAACACCGGATCCTCACCTGTGTTTCCAGTTCTTCTTCAGTGGTTTTCATTTTTCCACATTTTGTCCTCGTTTTTGGCCGTTCTGGTTCCTTAAACACTTTGCCTTACTTATATTCATGTAAAATATCAACCTCTAAAACCAAGATCCATATCTACTTTTATTATTATTATAAATCTAGGTTTATATCTTTTATCTGATTTCATGTACAGTTTCTCTGTCTTGTCTAGCAGGCAAGCAACAATGAGGTTTACACTTTTTGAAAACAAACTTTTACTGGAAGTCACTTTTCCAAATATTGTGAACAAACTTTGATTAAACTGCAGATTTAGATTTGTAAAATTGTTGCTCCAAATTGTGCACACATCCAGACTGGATGCATACAGTACAGGGTACAGGAAGAAGAAATGTAAAAAGGTAAACAGTCTGCACACTGTTCAGCTCCCCATGGGGATGTCGATGAACAAGCTCTTCCTCAGGCCTCGTGAACTTGTTAGCAATTTTTAAGCATGGATAAATGATGACATATGCTGTTACCCTATCCCCCCATGACAAGGCCCCTATAAGCCTCCTCCCCTCCCCCAGCCCTGAGATCATTCAGGGAAATCAACGAGTTTTAAAGAAATACAAGAAATTAAAACGATTAATTATAGATAAACTAATTAAAGAATCAATGAAAAGGTCCACTGATAATAGTTTACTGACCATGTGTGGCAGGAATTTAGTGTGTTGAAACATATTGATTGATCGCAACTCAGACAATAATTAAGTGTTCTCACCAATTAGGGTGCTCATGTGTGTGTGCGGATTTAACAGGCTTATGATTCAAACAGGATAGAGATGTTGCCCGTCTTACCGGATCAATGGGGACTTTCTCAATCATAAGAACGACGCAAAAAGACTCGACAAAGAGGCCCCCTCGCTAATTAAATAAGAGCGACTGAGCTGTTTCATGACCGAGAATAAACAAGGTAACGCGTGTGTGTGTGACGGCGACAAACCCCGGTGCAGATAATCTTTTAAATACAGTATTGCATCTTATTAAAAACAGTCTTTAATTTAATTACCGGCATTGTCAGCCGTGTCATCCCTGTGAGTAATTCCCGCGGCTGCAGCGCCCGGTTTCTGAGACGACGACAAATTTTCTTTTTTAGTCGTTCAAATTAAAGTTTGTTCCAGCTCCTGGTCTAAAAAAGTACAGACTGGCCTCATGAATAAAGATAAACAACATTAAAAAAAAAAAAAAAAAGGCTCCTAATCAATACTTGCATGAAAACACCGAGTGAACTCTCTGCTCTGCTGCTGCCGAGCTTCAGGGACTGAGGGACATCGCTCTCACAGCACGGACATGTGACAGAGTTGTCACTTGGTTCAGTAACCTCAAGAGGAGAGAGAGGCCGGGCACTTATCTAAGGGCAGCAGCATGGGTGCCCATGGCAACAACCGAGGTGTGATGTCACCGCTCGGCAGAGCATGTGTTCACGAGTGACTGCGTCGAGACACTGGCCCTTTAAGTGTGACACACACTTTGAGTTTTTATTACAGTCTCACGGCTCTCTGACATTCTTCTTCTTCTCCTCTCGGACTTTTGGCTCCGACACCCCTCAACCCCCCCCACCCCCCACCCCACCCCACCCCACCCCACCCCTACACCCCCTGTCTTTGACAACTGAGCGATTACAGTCAGGGTAATTTAGTCCCTCTCTCTCTTTAAAACAAAAAAAAAGATTATTCCTGACTTGTTTTGTCAGAAAAAAAATTCTCTTCTCAAAAGCTTAAAGTCAGCGATGAGATGGCTGATGTGGATCAGTGATATTTCTCTAAAAGCCGCCGTGTCGGAAAAGCCTCTTTGAGTCTAATTCCCTAGTTAAAGGTATTACCGATCAAGGTTCGGTGAACTTACTCCCGGATCCTCCAGAACTGTCACTTTACACCAAATCAGACAGCCGTGGTCTTCTTCTCTCTTTGCCTTCTAGTCCCTTTACTTTTCTTTTTTCCTCCTCCTCATCCATACAAGACGACATGGATCCTAAAAGGAGGGACGCTCTGCACAGATCATAACAGATATGAAATTAGTGGAAGTTTCATGGGGTCGTTATCCCTTTGCATTGCACAATTCTATATTTATACCACTCTGCCATTAAATATTTCTACTCAATTAATTTTCTTCTGCCATGTAATGAGGCAACACTTGGCCCCGCAAGGCGCCATTTGGGAGGTAGCACTTGGCTAACCGTTTCCCTTTGTTCTCCTGAAATAGGGCTTCAGCTTCTTCTCTCTGGAAGAGAAAATGGATCACAGTCGTTTGCGCCTTGCGATCAGATATTTGGCTTCTCCAGATCTGCGGATACACTAATAGGCTTCTTGGGGTTTTTGCAAAGAGCGGCCTTTTGTATGCTTCGAGAGATACACTTAGAAAAAAAATACATTAGGACTTATCGATTAGCTGCGAAGATCAATCACGTGTAAGGGTGTAAGTGGCCGAGGAGTAAAGATTGGCTCGAGGTAATGCAAAGGGACAGAAATGATCGGTCACATTCTGCACGAGCGTGATTAGAAGAGGAGCCGACACCTCATCAGAAGGTGGATCAGCTTCACCAATTATCCAGCAGGGCTTCTTTTTTCTTTTCTTTTTTTCCAGCAGTATTGAAGAGTTGATCTAAATCGTTGTCGTGAATCTTTTCTTCTCTCGCAGGCACTTCGGTAATTCAGGTGACGGCCACGGACGCCGACGACGCCACTTACGGGAACAGCGCCAGGGTGGTGTACAGCATCCTGGAGGGCCAGCCGTACTTCTCTGTGGACCCGGAGACCGGTCAGTGACGATTTGTAAATGCAAAAACAAAACAAAAATACCATCCAAAAAGTACGATCAGTGCAATCAGTATATTTCTGCTGGTGTTGCTCTGTGAAATCCAGTGTGGTTGTTTTTCATTCAAAAGTAGATGATGGGATGACAGGTTCACTGCAAAGAAAAGTATTCTAGTTCAAGTAATTCTGCCGATAATGGGGTCTTAAAAGAGGCATTCAAATGCAGTAGGAATGTAGGAATGTTCCAACATGTTTCCCAAAATTTGTAACTTGAAGTATTTCAACTACAATATGTTAAAATAAGGTGAATAATTCTACTTTATTCATGAAGAATGGGACTTCACAGAGGAGCAGACTGCAAGAAATGTTACGTTTTGACTCTTAAAACCTGAATTTATGTTAGAAGGAGTCGAAAAATCTGACAGTTCTAGTCAACTCTTCTGACCTTTTTCCCAACAACAAGAAACAGCTTTTCAGCATCATTTGTTTTATTTTGGAAGCAATGAGCAGCATCTTAATGTAACATACTTCCCACTTCATGTCTTTAGTGTTTGTCCTTCATAAAGAGAGAGAGGGAAAACTGCAAAATTCTGAGAAAGTATAATATCTCCTCACAAGTAAAAGCAGGCTTAGCAGAGCAGCGTGCACTTTGGCCACTAAAAGGAAGTTGCTTCCTGACTTAATGTGCACGGCTCCTCTCTCTCTCTCTCGCTCTCTCGCTCTCTCTCTCTCTCTCTCTCTCTCTCTCTCTCTCTCTCACTCTCTCTCATTTTGGGTAGAAAATCTTCTGTTCTCCTTCTTCTGCTTCTACCACTGAACTCTCCTCCTACAGGTGTAAGCCCTCTGCTGAATGTGAGTTTAACTACACCTTTTTGTCTTGAGGTGGCTGTTCTGGGAAAACATAACAAATCGCACAGCCGAGGCCCAAAACAGAGAGAGAGGCAAGCTGAGTTTTTTATGAGGGAGAAATAAATTAAAACAATTCATCACAAAATAACTCCCAGGAATGCTGTGACTGTAACCAAAAATACACCGGCACTATCCGCCTCCTCATGCAGGCAGACGGGGCTGGGGGGGGGGGTGGATTTGTAGTGTAGAGTGAGTGGCAAATCACCAAACCCCGAAAAAAATCTAGCTGCTAGTTTTAATCATTAATGTGCGCTTTGGAACACATCCCACTCGTGTCTTAAACAAAAGGAGAATGACAAAAAAAAGAAGCCATTTGCAGATTAGTGGAGGGATTAACAGTAATATGGTTTATCCTACACGGGGTATGTAAGCTGACATCCCCTCTTACACAAAGACATGCCTGGACATCACATTATAAGCAGGATTTGTTTCTCTCCTCCTCCTCTGTGAGCGTGTATTGTAGTCATTAAGCAATAACAAAAGTAGACAGCGACATGAAGCAGGTGTTCTTCTGCTATCACACCTGAACTGTGGCTGTTCTTCTTCTCCGCCTGATTTAAGTCCACACGACTTTAATAATCATCCTTTAATGGTTGAACGATGCACACAAAGAAGAATTCCACAAATATTCTCTACATCCTGTATGCTACCATAACTGAAAATAACCGCACACCACTGAACAGGAGGGTTTAAATATTATCCTGGGTGGCAGAGGGAGCATGTGTCACCTCACATGGTGTTGTCATGGTGTTTCACAGTGAGGTCGATGTTAAAACAATTCATGAAATATCAGCTATTTTTATCTGCTCGGGGAGGTAAGTGCTCTTTTAGTGTTGTACTGCTGTGTTCCAGGTTGTAAGTCGTCATCGTTTTACGGCTGCTTTCAGATTAATCAGCATGTAAAGTAAAATCCAAAGGGACTCTGGGCCATATTTTTGCCGACACAACATATTGGATATCGTTTTAGGTAATGTTAGGAAAAAACTTGTTGAATTTCAAACATATTTGGTGAATAAAAGTCTGAGTGACTTCGCCCAGTGGTTTCTTCAGGGGAATTGGAAGCCAGCTGATGGCGGGCCTTATGCCTCGTAATAGTTAAATCGCACCTGTGTACAGTGTGTGCCAAAGAAGACAATATCGAATCACATCAAAACCTTTTTTTTTGTACCAGGCTGGAAACATGTTAATTTCTGCTGTAGAAAAAATGGCATTTTTGAATGGGGTGTGTATGTGACTTCTGGGCCTCTTGCAGCCAGCCTCAAGTGGACACTCGAGGAACTGCAGTTTTTTTCAACACCGGAGGTAACCACTCCATTCAACCCCTTCTCATCCTAAATGACTAATAGTTTCCAATTTAGCTTTACGTTTGGTTCCTGATACACTGACCTTGTGGCCTAGTGAGTTGTGATGAGTTGATGCAGGTATGTCTGTATTTTACTGCTCATGTGTGAGACCTGGCATGTTGTAGGATAAAAGTGCAATGTGGAAAACCCCACTCTGTCACCTCTATGATGCTAACAAGCTATCCCTAGCCTCTCCACCTACAACAGTACAACTTTCAAACAGTAGCATTAGCATTCCTCCTAGATAAAGTTGATTGAGTGAGTGAGTGAATGCTAATATCTGGTGCTAGTTAACATATTTAGTTATACCTTGAAAGGTGGCCAGATGTCCTTCTGAATCTTCACTAAATGTCCTTCTTGCTTGAAACATTTCAACTTTTTCTTGAAGTAAATAATGATTTATAATAACTTGTTTCTCTTGCCTGGCTCTAATCCTCTCCCGTACTACTGTGGTGTGAGCTTGGCATAAAAAGAAGTTGCATTGTGCTTGCGTTTTTTGCTGTAAAATGTGTGTAAGGAAGAAAAAAAGCGAGTTTGAGGGTCTTTGAACAGCGCAGGGAGGGCAGCATGATCTGAGCCTGAGTGATGCGTGGCACGTCAGCCTCTCTTCCTTATTGTTTGAAATGCAGTGAATCATCTGTTCAGACTGAAAGAGATGAAGTTTGTCAAAGCGGTTTATTCAGGGTGAAATGTTTTGTTTTTTTTCCATCTCAATTCTCCCACTCTTTTTTTTTTTCTCGGTATCTCTTTTTCTCTCTCTTCCTTCCACCTTTTTTTTTTTTTATGATGCTTCAAATTCAAACGTCAAATAGCAGACAGGATTTAAGACTGGCTCTGATGGGGAGATGGAGCTCACCTTTTTTGAATATGCTGCCAATTACTGCCTCCCTCTCTGAGTCTCTGTCCTGACTCCAAACTAGAGATCTGACGCGTCGGAGCAGTGAAGTAAGCAACCGCTCGGCACTTACAAAAGGCTGAACATTAACCGTCTTAATTCCAAAGAGGGGATAGATGCATTTCTGAGGTGAAAAAATTAAAGGGGAAACGCTGTGTTTTTTTTGGTTGATTGGCCCTTTGGTCCACTTAGCGGTTAAATCATGGGAACACAGACACCAGAATGTGCTCCTGGGTGGCCGCTGAGGCTCGGTGCCGCCGCGCATACTGAGCAAGAGCACTGACCTTTCAGTAATAAAATGTTCTTAGTGGTTTAATTATCCGGCCTGTAGATGCATAAATCTAAAAAAAAAAAGTGAAATATCATTAATTCAATACAGCTGATGCAGACGGGGCTTATTTTTAGGAATGTTTCGGGTGAGACTAGTGATCTTTAAGCAGTCCGCCTCTGGAAACACTTCATCGTGTTCATGTCACATACTGGGGTTGATTTTTATAAAGGTTGTAGGTTTATATAGTTAAAAAGGTGACTTACTTTTCAGAGTAAGAGTTTTATGCACTCTGTAACTGCACTTTTTTTGTTTCATAGTCTGCAGGATTTGGTCTTCATAAAAAGTCTAAAAAAATATGCAAAATCCTATTAGTATGCCTTGTTTTGAAACCGTGGACTTTATTGAAGAAGTGAACAAAGCCACTGTGATCTAACTCTTTGGATTGTGTTGGTCGTGTTCGACATTTTGGCCACCGCCATCTGGGTTATTTTTGCTGCTTTTAAAAGCAACGCTCTTGACCCCGCAGCTGAGGGGTGAACAATGTCACCGGGTCCTCTTGTGTGTCGAGTGCACCTCAGAAAAAAAAGGCTTTTAGTTATAGAAAGTCAAGAGTAAAAAATGGACAAATAAGCCGCTGATGATGCTGCTGAGTGAGAGGGGAAAAAAAGAAACACAAGTGGTTGAACTTTTTAGACTTCATGCTGTGATTTCTTGGCAAGGTCAGATTAACATCTGGAGTTTAAACAAGTCTTTCATCTTTAAATTATTCTGGGATTGCAATTAATAATTATTTTCTTCCATCTTCCCTTTTCACTTCCAAAAAAGTCAAGGGGAAATTACAAGTATAGAATAGAATAGAATGACTTTATTAATCCCAAACTGGGAAATTGTGATGTTACATCAGCAGGTTATCAGAGCAAATAAAACAATACAAAAATAGATACATAAATAAGCACTTAAAATATATAAAATAAGAATAAGAAGAGGTTTAGACATCAAGGATTTAACTTAACATTCCTACTGGTTTAAAAAAAAGGTGTAAGTTTGCAAAAACAGTGACGACAGTGATGAGAATTGAGATGTAGAGGGTTCTCCAGAGCTGTGCAAATTTGTGGCTATGCAATCAAAGATATATATGTTAAAGTGCAGGAGTGTAGATAAGTTATCAGTTGAAACTATTCACTATTCAAGTATAAACCATACTTAGAGTATGCACCAAAAGATTTATTGTTGTTTCTGACAACTAGTTCAGAACACAAACATTAGATATTAGCTTTGGTCTCATATAAAACAAAAACACTGAAATTATTTATTGAACTGTTAAAGCTACAACAAGCTTTTTAGTTTTTTCACATTAGTAAGTACACACAAGTATTTACAGATCAACTTTCTGAAGACCCCCTTAATGTGTCAGCTTTACCTTATATGGTTCTTTTCTCCATCTAATTTAAATACCATCATTAAAATTGAAATCGCTATATGGCTGCATATTCTAAAACTCTATGAGAGATGTGTGGTTATAAACTAAACCCTTGACTTGATAGATGGAGGTTCTTAAAAAAACCATAACTCTGTTTTTTTTCCCCTCAGGCCTGATAAAGACGGCGCTGCCGGGCATGGATCGAGAAGTCAAAGAAAACTACCAGGTGGTCATCCAGGCCAAAGACATGGCCGGACAGATGGGAGGGCTCTCGGGAACCACTACGGTCAGCATCACCCTCTCTGACGTCAACGATAACCCGCCGCGCTTCACCAAGAGTGAGTACAGCAGCCTCCCAAAAACCCGCACACCCACACAAAGTGACCACCAAGACCACTTGTCAGCGCTAGCCTTTGCCAGGCAGGCAGGCGGGCAGGCAGGCGGGCAGGCAGGCAGGCGGACAGCCCCCATCTGGTGTCAGTTTCAAAATGAATTTGGATTATTGCAGAGCTCTGGGTTTCTGTGCGGGCTAAGGCGGGCCTCTTAAAGGCAGCGAATAATTAAATATAGAGCCATATGACGGAGCGAAGGGTCCAGCAAAGTGCATCAGATCAGCCCTGTAATCCCTATTAAATGAAGAGAGAACATTCAGTGGGCTTTATCTCCCCTACTGTTCCACTCTCTTTTGTCTATTAAGTCTTTCTTCTGCTGCCTTTTACTCCATAAAACCAATGTTCTCAATTTAGTGCTCCCACTGTCCTGGCTGCACTTTTCTTTTTTCCTTCCTCCCCCTCTTGCTCATCAATCATCAGTTCTTCCTTTTTACTCTCTCTTTTTGAGTCCCACACATTGTCTCCCTTTCTTCTCTCACCCGTCTCACTTCCTCTCGTGCATCTGGCAGACGACGGCGACGGCGACCAGATGAGATTGACAGATTACTGGTGTCGTTTGTGTTTCCCCCTCAGTTACAGCGAGCGTACAGTACGCTCAGCAAACACGCCACCGCAGAACTCCTGACATCCTCCCCCGCCCCTCTTCATTTATCACATCTTCCAGCATGGGGTGAGGGAGGGAGGGAGGGAGGGAGGGAGAGTGTCATCTGGACCTCCTCCGCCCAATGAATGAACAGCGAGAGGAGGACCGAGGGAGATGGATACGACGGGGATGCAGGAGGTGACAGGAGGGGGAGATAGAGGCAGAAAGGGGAAGAGTGATGCGGGCAACAGGGAGACAGTCTTTGATGAAGGGAGAAAGGGGGGGGAGACAAACAGACAGAAGGGGGGGGAGGAAAGATTGAATGGGGGAGAAAGAGGAAGAGATATTGTAATGGGACACCCAGAGGAGGAAGAGTGTCAGGAAGCGATATCATTGTTGTCTGCTCGAGTGATGCCTCTTCTTTTCCACCCAATGCTAAATACCTGTTAGCCTAGGGAAGCCTCCTCGTGCTGCTTTCCCTGTGTGTGTGCGCGCATGTGTGTGTGTGTGTGTGTGTGTGTGTGTGTGTGTGTGTGTGTGTGTGTGTGTGGAGGCAAGTGTCAGCGTCACGGAGACCTGCCGACTCAGGCGTTGCCAAAACACTGTCAGCATGTTTTATTAGTGTGTCAGTGCTGTTTGTCTCCGCAGGCTGTGTGTATATCACGCCCGCTCCCTCCCGCGGTCCGGCTATTTATTTAAGCATACGAGATGCAGCTGGGCCCGCCGCCGCCGCCGCCGACAGGCAGCCATCAATTTTGTCCGCCTCAAACCAGGAAATCATCTCACAAAATAATAAAAAAAAAAAAACCTAAAAGGAAGACGAGGAAGCAATTAATTTATGTTGAGCAAATTGGCCTCAGAATTTATGTTACATCCTTAAACTTGAGGAGTGAGGGAGTCGATAGCGCTTGTAGCAACTTTCACGCTAAAGGCCAAATGTCTGTTTTGGAAAATGAAATATGTTTCATGTGAAATGTGCTGCTCCACAGCTGATCTACAAATGTTGCAGCACTAAATCTCCCACTCGCCTTCTCCTGCTGTTCACTCTCTCTCTCTCTCTCTCTCGCTCCCTCCTGACTCTTTACACCGCTGCTCTCTGATTGGCCGCGACTCACTCTCCCTCCGACTTGCTCTCATGTGTGTTTTGCTCTCTGAGTCACCCGCTTGCACTCCTCTGTGTTTTCACTAACAGGGTCATGAAATATACCTAGGTTATGACGTTTGTTGGATGTCAGAGGTAGCTTTGAACTTGTCTATTTAAAGTCTTTATTTGTGATTTTTCACACTTAAATGTAGAAATCAAGTATCTCCTCTGAAAATAACTCTGTGAGTCATGACTGTCTACAATGGGTGTAACACCCGAGTCCCACTGTCTGTGATGTCTTCAGAGTCCTATCTTCACTTTGTTTACATCGCCAGGACGGCCGGCTGACTCCTCCCCTCGTGTATAAAAGTTGTTTAATTGAGGGACTAGAGAAAAGAAGAATAACATACTGTACTCACTGCTTAACTGTGTTTCTAGATCACGCTCATTTCAGGTAAATTTACATGCAGTGTGAAGATACCAGCAGAATAAAGATCACTAGCATTAGCATGCTAACACAACAATGCAGCGTGAGTTGTTTTGGTTTCATGCTGGTGCTCAAGGGCGACATCTGCTGCACATATGCACATATAAAGCCTTTAAGAGTTTTAAATGAGTTGCATCTTTGTGTGTAGTAAAAGCTGGAAATGGACTTGAAAAGATGTGACCTCTGTGGTCCTGCCTCACTCACACACTCTCCCAAACATTATTTTCTTCCTCTCTTACATCTCCACAACGTCGCTCCTCTCGACTCACTCTCACTTCCAAACCAATCACACAAACGAATTCAATTCTCTCTCCGCAGCCATGTACGAGTTCAGAGTGCCGGAGTCCATAGAGGTCGGGGCCACGGTGGGAGTGATCCGGGCCATGGACGCCGACATCGGGGAAAACGCAGAGATGGACTACAGAATCATCCGGAGCGACGGGCCCGGCATGTTTGACATCGGCGCCAACAGGAGCACGCAGGAGGGCGTCATCGTGCTGAGGAAGGTCAGGGACTCTCTGTTGGTGTTCGATGAGGGGCGTAATGGGAGCAAGAGTTTGTTCACTGGGGGAAAGAACGGGGACTAGCCTTCCTTCATAAGTCACATCATTTGTTTTCTGCTTTCTTGCATAAACTAAACAAACAGAGGATACTGTGAAGTCACATAATATTTCACACTGGTATGGTAAGGCAGTCTGCTTTGGGGGGTCAAGAAAGGTGTTTCCTGCATGTTTTCAGTAAAGTCCACACATACAGTTTCTGTCTTTTAGCACCATCTGTTATCACTATGTGGAGTTTGGTATCCTGCTAGCTGACAGTACGCTACTTTAGCTCTCAGCCTTCAATGATAGTTTGGATGTACAGACTCCAAACCTGTGAGTCGCACTGCCCGCCCTCCGCTGGTAATACGCTGCCTTTAATCAAACCAGCACCCCATAAGTTCTATTTACTCAACAGAACACCGCCGTCTTCTTTTCAAATGCAGGATTTTTGAGCTCATGAGGGAGAACAGATGTTTAAAAAAAAAAAACAGTGGCGCCAACAGCCTGCTCCGCCCTCGCTAGATGTATCCCAGCACGTCTTGAGCGTTGAAGCGGACGCAAGTTTTCAAAGCGCATCAGGTCACATAATGTGTGATGGTGGAGGCTGTAATGACGCAGCATGACTCAGCATTTTGGTAGCATGGGTGTAATAAAAAAATACATATAGAAAAAGTGCGTCTTATACACAAGATTTTTTCAGTACTTTGAGTAACGGTTCCATCCATCCATTATCCATACTGCTGTTCCCATTTGGGTTTGCGGGGGCTGGAGTCAATCCTGGCTGTCATTGGGCTGTTAGGGATGTTCGCCTTTCAATAACAGGGCTGACATATAGAGACAGACAACCAGTCACACTCACAGTCACACCTACGGGTCAATTCAGAGTCAGCACTTAACCTAACGAGCACGTCTCTGGACTCTGGAGGAAGCCGGAGAGAACCCACACATGGGGAGAACATGCAGACTCCACACAGAGAGGCTCCTGTCAGACCAAGAACTTCCTCTCTGTGATGCAACAGCACTAACCACCGCACCACCGAGCAGCCCCAAAAATATGAATTTCTCTAAAATGTCTCTATAATCTTATTAGTTTAATGATCAAGTGGAAAAACGGCTCCTCTGATGGAGGTCAGGTATCTGTTCAAAGCAGAGTGAGCACATCTCTAAGATGAAATCTACAACCTACAACTCATATGCTCTCCTGTTTATTTTTAGGTCTCAATAATAATGGCAAACCCAATAATAATTACACTTGGTTTAATGGTAATTTGCTGAAGACATGAGTTCAAGTTAAAAGTGGCATTTAAACAGTTAGTTGTTTTGGGTGCTTTTTTTTGGTGGGGGGGGGGGGTCTGTGTTTAGCAGGTTTATGGAAACACAGCTGTCTCTGTTTTAATGAATGTGGGCCAATAAAGAACTCTTTCAGTGTTGGACCACATCTGACTCATTTACAAGCAATGATATAGACTGACTTTAATAGTGTATTAAGCTAAATAAGCTTTGGATTGCATTCAAATACAGTATACTATAAGGTAGTTGTGCTTGCAGATTTGCACCTCATAGAGGACATGGCTTTAAAGGAGAGCTGCTTCTTGTGTCCTTTAGTTTAAGTTTGTTTCAGGGCTTTTTTTTGTCTGGTTATTTCCATTTATTCTGAACAGTGTTTTTAAAAAAAAAAAACCTCTGATGTTGCATCTGAGCAGCACTCTCCTCATTTGGGGGTAATCAAAAGGAAGACTTACTCAATGAACTTGAAAAAGGTTTAAAAAGGGGGAAACTTTTTCATCTCCGTATGCTCTGAGAGGCAGAATGACGGACAGCGGAGTTATTAGATTTCATCTTCCCCCTGCCCACACTGTCAGGACATGTGTTTTGAACGAGCTTCATTCTTTCCCCTCTCAGCTGAGACCAAAGCAGAAATATTGATGCTGTGTGTATGGATCGCAGCGTTCAGCGGTGTGCGCTGCGGTGTGTTTCTGATGTATTCAACAGAATCTGCCAGTTGCCTTATCAAGCGGCCTCTTTGCTGCCTCCGATCGATCGCTTCCATCATGCCATCATTAAGTGGAAGATGACATAATTGCCTTTTGTAGCCGCGGCGGGGCTGCAGTGGATGGTGGTGAGCGGGCAGAGTGTGTGTGGGGAGTGAGCGTGCCCTAATTCTGAACCTTCTAATTAAATGGGCTTGTCAAGTGGGAGTGCCTCCCTTTTTTTTTTTGCTGCTCGTACGGCTCCTTCAAAGCAGCACATCCCCTCTTTCCTTAACAAGAAACAGGGAAAATCACTGACTCATATTGTGTTATTATTCATGGCTTCAGAAAAAAAACGCCTCATTCCATGTGGATTTTTCAAGCCTTCATTGGCTGTTTCCAAATGATCATGGACCCTGGCGTCCTTTTCATATGTACAGTAGGCAGCCTCGCTCTGATCCAGCTGCTCCTGCTTCGGCGCCCGGCGCACATTCATTAAAAAATCCAGCGCTCCCCAATTATTTCCATCAATACCTTCGGCGGCTGCAACTTCAAAAAAAGTTCAGAAAAAAGGGACATAAAAGGGAGAACATACCACCGACCTGCACTTGAATGCAGAACGGCGAGGGGAAAACTGCTGCAGTGGAGAGAGGAATCAGGCTGCTAATCATGGTGAATGGAACATAAATGAATGGACGGATTATACATGAAAAATAACAAGTCGCTGCCTTTTAAACAAACAAATGTCTGGGGGGAAAAAAGCATGTATATACACATAAAAGGCTAGCATAAATAAATATTATATCCCTACATGTGTTTACCAGTAAAAGTAAAATCCGCAAAATGAGCCCCACTGTGGATAAAAACAAGGTGCCGTCTTTCTTTTTCCTTTAAGCACATTTTCACATTATGCCAAAAAACTATTATTCGTTCAACACTGAATATAATATAAATACACAAATAAAAGTAGAAGTGGTGTGACCTTCAGTCAGGAAGCAAGTCTTGATTTATTGAATTCTCCGTGTTTAAGTTCTTCATATCATCCTTATGAAATGATTCAAACGCAGAAATACGCACGTCCTTGATGCACCCTCACAAGTTAAATAGTAGATCTTTTTTTTGTGATTAAAGTCGTATTTTCTCAAAGGCAAAAAAAAAAGAAATACCACACTAGGGTCTTAAAAAATTCAAACCACAGGACTTCCTCTGCTGCTTATATGCTAATCTGCTGTACTGATCTCTGCATTTAAGAAGGGGAGGAAAAAAACAGTAAAGCAAAATGAACAGATGTCACCCAGCAAACATCCAGAGACGACTTTGATTGATGCTTTCGCAGAGTGTGGCGGGGAGGGGTGGGGGGGTGGGGTGGGGTGGGGGGGGGGGGGATCAGGAAATCAAGTGAGGCGAGCTCAAAACATCCAAGAAGTTGTTTCTGCAGAAAGGAAACAGACACCAAGAGAAAAGAATATGTGCATTGTAACATTCGACAATGACTGTTCATGCTCAAAAAATGCAGGAACAAGTAAAACAATGACACATATTTGGTTTGTCTTACTGTCTTGTATATGGAACAAAGGAATATGTTTTTCGATTCAGATGAAGAACCCAAAAGTGACGTTTTCCTACTTTAACCCTTAGAGCTCTGCAACAGAATGGGCCACATTAGCATTTTTACTAATCATGATGTCATTACTTCCAATTCTTTATAACCCTAAAATCTGAACCACTTCAGCGAAGGGGCTATGCAAGTCAAATGAGTGTAACGTGGTCATGTTCCAACACGACCACGTTGAGCCGTTTAAATTGTAAATGCATTTGAGCTTGTAAAGCACTTTTCTAGTCTTCTGACCACTCAAAGCGCTCGTTACACCGCATGTCACACCTACACATTCACACCCTGATGGCAGAGGCTGCTTTGTGGTGAGACCATCAGAAGTTACTAATCCCATTCACACACATTCATTCATACACCGCCGGTGAAGCAGCGGGAGCAACTTGGGGTTAAGTGTCTTGCCCAAGGACACATCAGACATGTTGCTGCAGGAGCCGGGGATCGAACCCTCGACCTATCAAGGTTGACGATGACTTTACCAACTGAGCCACGGCCGCCCAAATGCTGCATCAGTCCTATTTTTCAGGCCTTCACTTGTCCGAAAGAAACACACAGACCTGATTTTGTTTTGGCAGCAGACATGTCCATCATTGTTGTTGTTGATGTTTTTGAAGGTCACTTCAACACTGAGGACCTTCACACGTGCTCATTAGAAGATGCTATAAAAAAAGTTTGTCACTTTAATGAATAAAAATCCCAATCTGGCCTGAAATTAAAAGTGGTGGGATGCTCTGAATGGATATTAGTTTTTCCCAAAGTCGAAAGCTGACCATGTTGCTGCATACAAATGAACGCGTTAAAGTACAAATTAAAGGACAAGAGATGTGATCACCGCGGAAAAACAAAAAGTCTCAAAGGAATTTTCTTTAGAAATCAGGATAATGAAGGAACAGGTGAAGTCACATCTCCACTCACACACCTTCTTTCTGTGTTTTTTTTCTCAGCCTCTGGACTTCGAGAAGAAGCGTCAGTACAGTCTGAGCGTCCAGGTGGAAAACGTCCACATCAACCCTCGCTTCTTCTCCGTGGGGCCCTTCAGGGACGAGGCCACCATCAAGATCGTGGTGGAGGACGTGGACGAGCCGCCCGTGTTCGAGAGAGCCAGCTACGTCATGGAGGTGAAAGAGGACGCGGCGAGGAACACCATCATCGGCTCCGTCAGCGCCGCGGATCCCGACGACAAAAACAGTCTCGTCAGGTATGGAGACAAGTCACAAAATAAAAAAAATTAAAAAACTTACAGGAAGATCTTTGGATGCATCCTCCTGATTCTGTTTATCTCTATTACACATTTGGTTAAAGGAAATACTGTCAGTCGTGTTACAGCTTTTTCAGGAGTCCGTTTCCTTTGGGAGCTCTCGTCTCAAAAGTGAAAGCTTGAGCCGATGATCATAAAAGAGTGAGCCCGATAATACAGAGTCAGATGCTGATGACAGCACCGCACACCTTCACTTTAAATGTTTCATCTCTTGGATTAAAATATTGATTTTGTTAATTAAATCCTCTTCACTTTTTTAGGATGACATTATTATTCTTTGGTTATTCAGCTTGATTGCAGACCCTAATGTTCAAACATTAGGGTCTGCAGTCAAGCTGAATCAAGCTGATTCAGTTCATTTCATTAGGTCAGACTTTGGGTTCAGAGCAAAAGCAGAACGTAACATTGAAAAAGAAAAGACAAACAAACACACAATTTAGCATAAAAAACATTGTGTTAACATGAATGCAAACCATAACCAAACTTAAGTGATATTGAAAAAAACTGAAATGCGATTTATATTATAATATAAAAAAATACAGAAAGATGTAGCAAATAAATGAAATAAGTTTATATTGGCTTTAATATGCCCGATTACCTTTTAAATCATAACTTCATTATTTTGGACTTTTTGTCTTTTTTTTATAATCTTAAGTTAACAATATGTGCAGAAACAATATGAAACAGAGGGTAGCTGATAGCTGGCACTAGCATGAGCACATGGCTGTAATACACAGGCCTCCATCCAATGATCATAATGTACTCATGCAGAGTAAGAAAGCGTTGCCTGTTTACATAAAATAAGTCTTTATCCACGTGTATACAACTGGACGTACTCTTTTCTCATACTTTTGAAGAAGTTCCAAAACAACATCGATTTTGTAAACGGAGTGATGCTAAATAATAAGTGTCTGGTTGGTAAATGTTTGATACAAGTTTTACTTATTTTGAGGCTTTAATAATGGACTAAATATCTGGTGTACTGTCTCTTTAAATCACCCGCAAAAAAACTAAAATCATAACGCTACAGGAGAATTTTAGGTCCTCCATTTTTGAAGCTAAAACACAATTAGGTTGATAAGTAGTAGAAGAACTAGACAATGTTTGTGGTTTGTAGTCTTAAGAATAATAAAATTATGAACATTATTTGATGGTCACGTTCTTTACCTCGTGTTTTAGCAGTTAGTTAGCCACTAGTTAGCGATTCTGCCGATTCATGAATACTAAAAATAATAAGAAAATGGCTAAAAGCTCCGGGAGAGGCCGTTGAGTTAAAAATATGTGATCCAAGATTTTATAGGAGTCTTTTTTTTAAATATGATTTCACATTTTAAAGAAGATTTCTTTGGGTAATAAAATGCAACGATGTCTCTAAATGTTCTGCTCACACCACTTGTAGGACTTTCTTTCTTTCTATACTCAAGAAAAATGTAAAAAAAGTTGAATCGATAAATATTGAACATAAAAACTCCAAAGTGGATCTTCGTCCTTCAATTTAAGTCTTCAAAAAAACATAAACACAGCATTAAAAATATGGAATGAGGTCCGGGTGGAGCGCCACGTCGTCCTGTAAGGCATGCTAAACACCTCACAGCACTAAAAATGTGACTAAAGTTCAACTTGGTTCATGAAGACACCAAAATTATGCACGTCTTCTATTAAATGGAGGTAATGGCGGCGGGGGTGTGAGGCTGCACCTTCCACTCTGTCTCAAAGTCTTTTTCATTTTTATGATGCACTAAGGGAGTTGGCTCTCAAGGTTGAAGTTCCACCACTTTATTGCAGGTGTCAAATATGATATCATTCTCTTTTATCGCCCATCATCAAGGAGGTAGCTACCCCGTGGCATTTAAAGCCGCGCGCTGCAGCAGCATCAAGAGGAGGAGGAAAAGTGGGAAGCCTGGAGGGCTGGCTGGCATGAGAGAGAGAGTCACAGAGACGGTTATCTTTATTAGCTCACACCGCTCTGCACAAATCCGTCTGCACGTTTAAGGCATGGATGTGTCCAGAAATACTCGGTGAACATGAGTGTGTGCAAACATGAGCACACAGTGTCAGCGGTGTATGACATGTGGGATAATAAAGTCGTGTTTCTCCATCAGACGTCAGCTACCTGTCAATGTCACAGGAGACTCAGGAGGGATGTCAAAACCTCCTCTAAAACCTAATCCATATTCAAGGTGTAGTAAAAGGCTATTTTTACATTAGCCTGAAAGCCATCACGCACTGTCCATCTTTAAAAAGCTGCCAACTCTTAAAGAATTTTTATTGGTCCTGGTTTTAATGAAGCGTTTAAGTGCTGCGTTAGTGTAAGTGCTGTTTCCAGTCACACCAAGGACAGACTTTGAGAAAAAACATTGGAAACTTTTTCATAGTTTTTCTTGACAATAAAAACAATTTAGAGGTCAAAATATCGATTCATAAAAGCCACGACTGGTTCTGTAATGAAACAGTTCAACATCTCTTCTTCACTAAAGCGACCGCTCAGTGTGACTTTGTAATCATGACAACATGAGGATATTTTTGTGACACATTCATAGAAAAGCTCAACTTGACCTTAATCTGAAGGTCATTTATTTAAACGACCCAATACCCACGCAAAAAAGTGATAAATTGCTTTAAAAAAAATGTTTTCAGGATATGCCTACACACTTTTTTTTTTTTAACCAAAAGACCTTCTAGGTTATATTTGCCTCAAGTCTTGCCCCCCCCCCCCCCCCCCCGATGTCCCAGGTGGCCCTCTAGAGGGGCCCAGACCCCCAGGTTGTGAACCAATGCCCTGCTTTACACTCATTTTTTAATCTAGTGACTGTGACCATAAATTCACAAGGAAAATGCTTAATGAGGTAATAAATAAAGAGGAAAGTGGCCTCCTCTTCTCACTGACCTCTACACAGTCAGATGTTTGCCCTCTAACAGTCTGCATCGGCTAGTTCTTCAATCGATCCTTATAAAAAGTCTATGATAGCAGTAAAAGGTCCTGTCATATAAATAACTATTTAGAGAAGCTTCTGAACTCATCTTGTGGGGAAGATTGTAAGATTGAAACGATTATATTTATCTTAAACTTTCAAAAGAACTTCCAAACATAGGCCAGTCTAAACCTCTTAAAACCTGAAAACTCATTAATCCTGAAACTGGACTCTTGTTCTATACATTTTCTCCTTCTATAAACACCCTGGCGTGCTTGCGGCTCGTGTAGCTTCTGCAGGAAGGAAAGAGGATATATGTCCCAACCCGCTGATCACTAACATTTCTGTAACCCTCCGCCGTCCTTCTCTGCACGGCCTCCCCGTCCTGCCAGCTGCCTGCCTGCTGAGTGCAGCACTTTGGATGCCCGGTCAGGACGAGGTAGCGCTGTTATCTCGTCGCCATTAATCAGGGGGAAGGGGTGAGGCCCAGCCGGCTGAATTATTGGGAATATTAGAAAAGCAATTAGTAAAGCCCACGACCGACGCGGATTTAACGAGGTTAGAGTTACTGTCGGGGGGCCGGCGAGGAGAGGGGAGGGGTGGGGGGGGGGGGGGGGGGGGGGGGGGGGGGCGAGAGGCAGAGACGAGGAGGGAGTGTTTAGATAAAGACACTAAAATGGTTGATGCAGGGAGCAGGAGGGAGGGGCCGGATGGAGGTGGTGGGGGGGGGGGGGATATCAGAGAAAAGAGGAGAGAGCATGTGCGGCGGTGCATTGAAAGCCCCGGTTCATAGTCTTCCCCTCAGGGGTCTCCTCCTCTCTAACGCCAGCCCTCCTGATGCCTGCTACTCCATTAATCACACTGATGCATCACAGGAGTCTGGGAGGCAGAGAAAAACAACACCACTGGATAACCTGTTGGCTCATGTGTGTGTGTGTATATATTTGTTTGTGTGTGTTTGTGTAGCGCCACAAACACTTACATAAATCTGTCAACACCACAGGACAGACTATTCAGCACTGTTAGCACCCCCCCCCCCCCCCCCCGAACGCCGTATACCACACACGTTAAAGGGTCACTTCACCCAAATCACAACTAATAGACGTCACTGTAGGTGAGTCCAGTCGTGCAGGTCGTTTTTGCTTTTATTGCACATGTGTTTGAGTTCCCAGATAAACTTAGATACATTTGATTATTTGCACCAAAAGATAATAATCAGCTTATCAGATTATAATAGAATAAAATAGAATTACTTTATTGATCCCAAACTGGGAAATTGTGGCAGCAGCAGGTTGTCCAAACACACAATATTAGCAAAAAAACACAATATTAGCAAATTTAAACACAATATAATAATAAATACAAAGTAAATAAGCACTAAAAATATCAAAACTAAGAATGGGAATATATACAACCAGGATTTAATTTAGCATTACTAGTCTTAAAAAATTACCATTTTACACTGGAACCCCAATAATCTCCAAAACAGTGTTGGTCAAATGTATTTGTTTGTTGAGAAAAATGGGTGAAACCAATCTGAGGAAGAGAATATGATTACCTTACGATGTAACCGAGTATAATTTAACAGCACATACAGAAACAGCACTTTTAGTCACAGTTTACGTTTCCTTGGAAACAATAAATATGTCGTGTCTGTCAAGTGTTTTCCATCTGATCACAGAAGCCTACAGAAAATGAAATGTGTTATATAGTTCTGTGTGAAAGCGAATTCAAATCATCAACCAGCTGGAGAAAATAACCTGTGTTGCTTTTTTTTCAAGGGTGTTGTCCAAACAGTTGGGTAGCTTTTGATTGGATGTTGGATAACTACCATTAGTAAAACAATGTTTCTGGGAAAGGTCACTTTAGGGTTTTTTTTTGTGTGTGTTTCTGTGGCTGCAGATGTTTCAGGGATGAATGTGTTAAAACGTGGTCACCCACACCTGAACTTACAGATACCACACAACAACAACAAAATGTTCATTGGTTTTTGAAAAGCAAGCTTTTTAAAATAAGTCTGAAACTGTTAAGGTTACTCATATTTACTCCTGTATTAGTGCAGGTATAAACAGGTTTTTTTTATTTCTTTAACAAATTGGACCTTTTTCTTCTCAGGGTAAAACCTTTTCCCTTTTGATTGATGCTTCAATTCATGTTTTTCTTAATTCAATTTTGTGTGGTATGAAAAGCAAAGAAAGGACATAATAGCGGAGTGCAGACACGTCCGTCATGTTTAGTCAGACTTGTTTTGACTACCTCCAACCTCTCAAACCACACACTGTGTCACCAGTAAATGTTCAAATTCTCACTCTGGTTTCCACCTGAGAAACTCTCTACAAAGTGACTGTAACCCTGCCCCCCCACTCCTCCTCCCCCGCCCAACCTGGGAGACACAACACTCCTCCACACAGCCTCACTGAACACGTTTTGAAGCCTGCACCCCTGTGTGTGTGTGTGTGTGTGTGTTTTGTGTTTTTGTGCAGGTACACGATTGATCGGCGCACAGACATGGACCGAGTGTTCAACGTCCATGCAGGCAACGGGTCAGTGTTCATCCTCCGGGATCTGGACAGAGAAGAGAACCCCTGGCACAACATCTCCGTCATAGCCACAGAGTTCAGTAAGTCCAAACCAGGACGGATAGCAAACACTCGTGCTCTCTCCATTCTGTCGGCCAAATTGGATTTTTTTTTTTTTTTGTGTTGAAAACAAACTCTGAATGTTTTGTGTTGAAGATAGAAAACAGAGCTGTGAGGGCAGAAGAACAGTCACTGGCAGCTTTACTGATGCCCAATCTGATGCAGAGGTTAAATAGCACTTTATTCACACCTATAATAAAAGCCTGGTAAAAAAAAAAAACTGCAGGATGTTGTCTGATGATATTTTGATGTTAAACCTCAAATTGAGTTGAGGGAGATGTGTTTACTGTTTTGTTTGGTGCAAAAGTAACATCAGCCACTTTTATTAGTCACCTCTGTCTGGAATAATAGTCATTTAAACATCACTTCCTACACATTCATATTGAAAGCATTTATAATAAGGACAGGGTTATGCTGGGAAACTGAACAAGAGGTATGGAGTTGAATCTTCAGAATGTTTGATGTCAGGTTAAGATCATGAACTTTAATTCCTCATCTTTCCTTTGTAGGCCTTTATTGTAACATCTTCAAGAAGTCATGATTATGATCGAGAGTAGCATGACATCACTGGAGGAAAAAAGAGACAGCAAATCAGCATAACAAACAAAATATGTCGGTCGTAAAGCGCCTGTGAGACATAACATTAAAGGTCACATATTACACTCATTTTCAACGTGTTTAAAGAAGTCTCCACAAAACATGTCCACTCAGATTCTGGATTTCATCATGCCTCTCTGGAAGGTTCTTGGGTGGCTTCGGCTGTCTTGCACCACGCCCTGTTGTTTACGATGAGAAGGCGTGTAACCCATTTTGGGGGGAGGGGTTACTGCCCTTTTGTGATGTCACAAAGGGAAAATCTCCAAACAGGCTGTTCGAGCACACATTTTAAACCCCTCTATTTCAGCCCTGCTCAGAACAGGCTGTTTCTGTGTCTGTAGCTTTAAATATGTAAATGAGCTGTGTCTGACCACGCCCCCCTCTCTGGAAGGGCTTTGGTGGCTTGGGCTTTCTTGCTAAATGCCCTATTGTTTACATTGTGAAGGCAGACTCAGAGGTTCAGAACAAACACCTAGCTGTGGGAGTGTCACCCACCTGGGGGAGGGGCTACTGCCCTTTGTGATGTCATGAAGGGAAAATCTCCAAACAGGCTGTTTGAGCACACATTTTCTGAAAAGTGGAGCAGGGAAAAGACGGAGAGGATGGACTTTTCTGATAACTGGGGGGGGGGGGGGGTGTAACTTAACTTACTGTGGACACATATTAGTGTTAACCATGGTGAAGTGTTTTCTGCATAGTGTGTGACATCTACATGATCTGACAAAGCAAACAAGGCCTTCAGAGACGAGCTTTAAATGCTAATGCTGATAAGAGAGAAAACAAGATTGATGGATATTAGAGGTCTCAAGTTGTCTTGCTGAAATCAGTGCTGTAGATGTTTCCACTTTATTTTATACTGAATGTATCGTGTTTGTCGTTTCTGTAAAGGTTAAATTCATTGTGTGCACTCTGTGTCTCCTAGATAACCCGCGACAGATCAGCCGCGTGCCCGTGTACGTCAGAGTGCTGGACGTCAACGACAACGCTCCAACGTTTGCCACCAATTACGAGACGTTTGTGTGTGAGAACGCTAAAGCTAATCAGGTAGGTAACGGGAGCCATAGTCAAGGTTTCATCTTGACTGTGATAACACGTGTTCGCTCACAGATCAGCGCTCAATTAGAAGGACTCGGAGCGATGTTGTGAATTATTTAAAAGGCGTTGAGACGAGGAAGAACGACGTTTTTAGTGGGCTGACTATTACACCTGGTAGTGGTTATCAGGGGGCGAGAGAGAGAGAGAGAGAGAGCTAGAGAAAGAGAGAGAGAGAGAGAGAGAGAGAGAGAGAGACAGAGAGAGAGAGAGAGAGACAGAGAGAGAGAGAGAGAGAGAGAGACAGAGAGACAGAGAGAGAGAGACAGAGAGAGATAGAGAGAGAGACAGAGAGAGAGAGAGAGAGAGAGAGAGAGACAGAGAGAGAGAGAGAGAGAGAGACAGAGAGAGGGAGACAGAGAGAGACAGAGAGAGAGAGAGAGAAAGAGAGAGAGAGAGAGAGACAGAGAGAGAGAGAGAGAGAGAGAGACACAGAGAGAGAGAGAGAGACAGAGAGAGAGACAGAGAGACAGAGAGAGAGAGACAGAGAGACACAGAGAGAGAGAGAGACAGAGAGACAGAGAGAGAGAGAGAGAGAGAGAAGAGAGAGAGAGAGAGACAGAGAGAGAGAGAGAGAGAGACAGAGAGAGAGAGAGAGAGACAGAGAGAGACAGAGAGACAGAGAGAGAGGGGGCTGTCATGCGGGTAAGCAGCCACAGGTAGCATTCAAATCCCTGGATTGCCCGCTTGGAGGCCCAGCCTCCGTACATGGGGCTTGTGCACTAACCACTAGGCCTCATGTACGGCCTGCTTTTTTTTTAAACTTCTTTTTTTTCTTCAAACACATGACAATCTTAAAAAGTGTCTTTTTATAGTTCAACAGCTGCCATTTCTCCAACGTTGAAAACCCGAAAAAAGCTGCTTAAAAGAAATAAACAGTAACACAAGTCCTCAGTTTCACATATTCTGAGTTCACACTGAGGTCCAAAACAAATATTGCAGCCTTGACTTTATCAGAGCTTTCAGGAAGTGTGATGACCCCGCACACTGACTTCTTACAACTTGTACTTGATCATATTCAAACACAGACAAAAGTCTAGTTTGTCTGTCTAGCGTTGTCTGTAGGGGATATTAAACATCAGCCGCAGCAGCGATGTGACGGTTAAGAGGTACTTTAACTGATCCTGCATCCACGCTTTCATCTAAGTCAAAATACACGTTATTCCCTAATTAAAACACGGTTAATATGCAGAATGACCCATTTCAAAGTGAAAAATAAATAAATGACGATGTGAGAATGATGCAATTACATGGAATCATAACTGGAATTTTGCAGCTGAGAACCTAGGGCTAATTTGAACTACATTACGATGATTAGTTAATTATATGTAAATTAAAAACATGTTTTTTGTGTTCTTAAGTTTCTATTAATTATCTGAACCTGCTAAACAACTTGTATCCAAAGCTTTAAAGGTCACATATCCTCCTCCTTTTCAACAAGATTAAATGAGCCTGAGAGCTCCTCAAAACATGTGTGTGAAGTTTCTTGTTCTAAATCCACTCTGATCCTGTATTTGATCATGTCTATAAACCCCTCTATTTCAGCCCTGCTCAGAACAGGCTGTTTCTGTGTCTGTACCTTTAAATATGTGTCTGACCACGCCCCCCTCTTTGGAAGGGCTTAGGTGTCTCGGTGCTTTCTCGCTCCATGTCCTATTGTTTACGGTGAGAAGGCAGATTCAGAGAGCAGAACAAACACCTAGCTGTGGGAGTGTCACCCACCTGGGGGAGGGGCTACTGCTCTTTGTGATGTCATGAAGGGAAAATCACCAATCGGCCTGTTTGAGCACACAGTTTCTGAAAAAAAAGTGGAGCAGGTAAACAACAGAGAGGGTGGACTTTAATCATAACTGGGGGGTTTGTATACAGACTAGGGACACAAAGTTTAAAGTTTATTTTAGCATAATATGTGACCTTTAAAATACATTTTCTGGAGTATTAAGTGCATTTACCTCCTTAAAAGAGTAGAAAAAATGTAAAAAATGATCTTTAGAGGTGCATGAAATTAAAGTTGGTTCAGTTTAAGTGAAAGTAAACATCAGGGACGCTGGGCTTTACGACTTGTCAGCTTGTGATTAACTTTCTGTCTTGATGAATTCTCCAAACACCAAACTATCACTTTAAGCTGAATTAGCAGCTGATGTAACCCGTTAATATGCAAATCAGAGCCACTAACGAGCATTTGCTGTTGTTATCCTTGTTAATTAGATGGTTTACAACTAGGGCTAACCAACATGCAAACATGTTACGAGAGACTAGAGATGTGTTAACATACTGGGAACATGTGATCAAAATTAAACTGATGTAGCTTTTAATGTAAGGTTGCTGGTTTCTTCTTTGAATTTCCTTCAGGATCAATAAAGTATCTATCTATCTATCTATCTATCTATTAGGTCTGAGCAATGTTATAATCAAAGGAGCTCACCTGAATCTGCATTCTTATATATGGAGATATTTTGTCAGCTTAATCTCTGACATTGTGTTTCCAGATTGTTAACTCACCGGATAAGCAAAAAAACAGCTTCATTAATTAAACATATAACATGATATATTTAAATGTCTTAAAATGATGTAGCATGGTAACATAAACACTGACAACGAGTTTTAAATGGATTTTATCAAATACTTTTGATGAAGGTGGTAGGCTGACATTTTCTCTAGCACCTCTTCTATTTTTATTTTTTTTGACAACCTCTAAAATATCTTTATGAAATGTGTTTTATTAAACCTGTAGTGTTTAATCTCTCCCATGTCGACAGAAAGGAAGTGAAGCGATCAGGAGTGAAAAATGTTTAAAAAAAGCAAGCCGTACTTCTCACAGTTATCGAAACATTTCCCTCCTAAGGAGGGTGTCTCGACTTTAAGGTCCTGCGAGGACTTTTTCGCCTGTTATGAAATGGACTGAAAATTCATTTTTTGATGCCTTTTTTTTAAACCTACATGTGTAGAAGCTGCCGTGACAGAAAGAGCACCCCCTACATTTCACATTCTATACAGTCACAATTTAGTTTTTTTGGTCATAAATAAATATCTTATTGCTTTTTATGTGTCGTATTTTATTTTTTTATACATATTTTTATACATATTGTTTTTTAATTCTCATCGGTGTGCATTAGTCTCTCAATGATTTTATAAACTACTTTTTCGTCAATAACTTTCTGCACTCTTGTTAAGCACTTTGAACTGCAATTTAATTTGTCTGAAAGGTGCTATATAAATAAAGTTTGATTGATTGAAAAATACATTGAGAAGACCCAACATTGGGTGTCACTGTTCTTATTGGTGGTATCGATACCATTTGATTTTTTTTTACTAGAATCTTATCAAAGTTTAAAAATCTGTTATTTTGACGACTATAATTCTTATACAGTTGTCTGCTAGGATCTTATTTTGTCACTCACCTGTGTGTTTCTTGCTTCAGAGGATACAAACCATAAGCGCCACAGATCCCGACGAGCCTCTCGCTGGACACAGATTCTTCTTCAGTCTGGCTCAGGAGGCTGCTGGGAAGGCCAACTTCTCCGTCCGCGATAACAAAGGTGATACACTCTCAGGCGCTGCGTGCGGTCATCAGATTAACTTCTGATCTTCTGTCTAATGTTCCCATAAGGCACTTAAACCCGCTGCTACAGTTAAACACATCTACTGTTGTAAAAGCACATGATGGGATGTTTTCTTCTTGCAGCACTGAAAGCACATTCAGAGGTCAAAATCTGATTGAAACTGTTCATTCAGGTTATCGATTGCCGCGCGGTAACGGGATATGCGTTTTGTTTTCAGACAACACGGCCTGGATCCTCACGCGCAGGAACAGCTACAACAGTCTGCAGAAGAGCGTCTACCACGTGCCGGTGGTCATTTCCGACGGAGACTTCCCCATGCAGAGCAGCACCAGCACGCTGACCATCCGGGTGTGCACGTGCGACCGCGAGGGAAACATGAAGCTGTGCAACGCCGAGGCCTTCACGGCGAGGGCGGGGCTCAGCACGGGGGCCCTGGTGGCCATTTTGCTGTGTGTCATCATTCTGCTCAGTGAGTACAGGCCCCGTGCATGAGGAGAATGTGAAAAACGCAGCCGCGGCTCAATCATAAATATTTGTTTTTTTCCAACATGATCTATATTTAACCGGACGGCTTCACTGGAAATTAGATTTCTTAAAGCGACACACTCGAGTGCTCCGTTTCTGTTTATTGCACGTCGACTCTCACAGGTGTTAAAGAGACAGTTTCGTATTTCAGCGTTTAATTTGATTCATCGTTTCCCGTGGGCAGATAATTCTTGCCGGTGACCACGGCTGACGTGTTAATTTGATTTGAGCAGCAAAGCATCTCATCTAGAAGAGAGGAACATTGTGCTTTTATCTGAGCCAGTGTTTGTTCTCTATAGGATGAAAATGTCAGGCTTGATGCAGCTGCACCAGCTCAGAGAACATTTAAACTCCCTGTCCTCTTACAGTACAGATGTTTTTTAGTGGTTGACGAATCGTCTCCAGAAACTAACAGAACAGTCTTTTTTTTAAAGTTATGTCTTCAGTGTGAACCCGAGGACTCAAATGTACAGAGCTCATAACTCAGGGCCAAGGAATTTATATTTTAAGAGGGGACTGATTTAATTTCTAAAGGGCTGGACATTTTCATCTCTGAATAAAAAGGAATTAAAGTTAGTGATGTGTTAATATGGCACATTTCTTAATCTTAGAGGAGAAGCTTAAATAGCCTGGGTTGGAAGATTTTGGTCGAATATTAATTCCTGAGCTCAACAGCAGACATACATGCAGAACAGGATAAATAATTTACTGATAACATGAAGTAAACATAACATAGTAAAACATATTCTTAGACCATATAGTTTCTAGTCTAAGTCTAAGATTTGACATATAGTTTCTAAGGCCTGCATGATATGAGAAAAACAAGTGATGTGGGATTACATTGTTCAATATTGCCATAAAAGAAACAAAAAAGAAGAGTGCACGTTATAGGTTCAGTTCTGACAGAACATCTGTCCCTTCCAAATCCCCCCAAAAAGTTTTTTTCTCCACAAAAGTGGCACCAATTAATCCAAGGTTAGCTGGTAGTTAGCTTTAGCATCATCCTGCTGCATCAAAATGGTGTGAAAGCATGGCCTTCTTACAAAGGCAGCATGTAAAATACACACATGCTGAGTGAGAAAGCATTGCCTGACAACATCAAAAGTGTTTTTATTTATTGGGTTAATTTCAGACTTCGGTGCTATAAAGGTGAAATCGATAAAATCCCAATAAATTGTGAAGTCGTATGTCTAATGCATTTCTAAATTAGGCTCCAGTTACTGTTTTTTTTTTTACTACCTTTCTTTGTAGCATGCAAGAAAGCTTTTGCAACTGGATTCAGTTGGCTTACTTCACATCAGCGCTAACCCAACGTTAGCATCACTCACATGTCATGATGCTACATAATGTACACAAGTAGCATCTCGAGCACACAATGCTCTCCGCTGCTCTTAAACTCTTACACCACATTCCTTTGTGATCTTAAGCAGCAGTGGCCCTGAGGAGAGAGTAAAATACATAATGCATCCTCGTGGTAGCCCAGCCTGTTCTACAAAGTCAGACAAAGTCCCTGAACATCAGTGAACACTCACGCAACATCGACTATTCCCCCTGGACGCTCGCTGGCCTTCAGAAACAAGGAGAGCAAAAAGAAACAACAGCAAAAGTCACCCAACTTTGTTTTTCCTTCTCTCCTCCCTGTAGTGATCGTGGTGCTGTTCGCCGCCCTGAGGAGACAGAGGAAGAAGGAGCCTCTGATCATCTCCAAAGAGGACGTCAGAGACAATGTCGTCAGCTACAACGATGAAGGGGGCGGCGAGGAGGACACTCAGGCCTTTGATATCGGCACGCTGCGCAACCCGGAGGCCATCGAGGAGAGCAAGCAGAGGAGGGACATCGTGCCCGAGACCTTCTACCCTCCGGTGCGGCGTCCCGTCCTCCCGCCGATCAGGGACAATAACGGCGACGTGAGAGACTTCATCAACCAGCGGCTGCAGGACAACGACACCGACCCGACGGCGCCGCCTTACGACTCCCTCGCCACCTACGCCTACGAGGGGAACGGCTCGGTGGCAGAGTCGCTCAGCTCGCTGGAGTCCGTGACGACCGAGGGCGATCAGGACTACAACTACCTGAGCGAGTGGGGGCCGCGGTTTAAGAAACTGGCGGACATGTACGGGGGCGACGACAGCGACAGGGATTCCTAACGAGGGGCCTGACACACGGACGAGGGGGAAGAGAGAAATTTGAAATGTTGACAAACATTCCGGGGGCCACTTTAGGCCTCAATCAAGCGTGGCGAGGAAAAATGGCGACAAGGACCTAGAAACGAGCCCCCGTGCTCTTTCACCGCCATCGATCACCATTCACAGTCGTCCCTCCGAGGTGACCAGACGTAGGCTTTGTGTGTCCAGTCAGTGTTAGTTGCGTTTTTTGCAAGGGTGCAGTAAAAAAAACAAAAAAAAAACACTTTGTGTGGAGACATTTTTTTTGTGTGTATATGGGTGTACATGACGCCCAAATATATCTAAATCAACATTTTCTTTTCTTTTTTTTTCCAAAGCTGCGTGCGATGGGACACTTTCAACAAGCAGTTTTGTAAAAACCAACAGATATGCCTATGTATTTTTCAGTGTTTCTGGGACAAAAACATGCTGCATATTGTGAGTTCTATCTTAGCTTGTGTACCTATGGTAATATGAAACATTACGCTGTACAGTTGTTTTTTTTGTTTTTTTGGAAGGGATTTCTATCATCCGAATGATGCCCCTTCTTTCAGCGACTGGCTGCCTCTCATTAGCCATAGATGTGCTCCGGCCAGAAGTGCTCAACAATTCAATAAAACAATCTTGATTGGATGGTAGAGGTATACATCACCATAGCTGGGTTTCTACCCCAGGAACTTTCCCTTAGATACTTGGAACCTTTCAAGGTGTTCCCATTGCAGAGAATATCTGACTTTAGTTCTAGGGACTTTATTTTTCCCCCTAAAAAGTTCCTGCTTTGGGATAGTACTTCCAAAAGTACAATAATTTTGTGGGGGGGTGGGGCCTTATGTGCAAACTCATTTCTGTTTTTTTTTTTAGATTTAAAATTCAGCTTGGGATACACAGTAGATGCAAAGTTTCGCCCAAATGGCGTCTGAAAGGTTTTCATACACCAATGGGATCATTTGCGTAATCATTGTCGAGGAACCTTTTTGTTCCTGTAAAAGTAGTTCCTGGTACTCAAAGTTGCCAGTGGAAATGCGTCCTTAGTTGTTGTACATTACTGGTGACAAGCGGGACTTTATTTTTCCCCCTAAAAAGTTCCTGCTTTGGGATAGTACTTCCAAAAGTACAATAATGTGGGGGGTGGGGCCTTATGTGCAAACTCATTTCTGGTTTGTTGAGCATTAGCAGTTCAATTCAGCTTGGGGAAACACAGTAGATGCAAAGTTTTGCCCAAATGGCGTCTGAAAGGTTTTCATACACCAATGGGATCATTTGCGTAATCATTGTCGAGGAACCTTTTTGTTCTTGTAAAAGTAGTTCCTGGTACTCAAAGTTGCCAGTGGAAATGCGTCCTTAGTTGTTGCACATTACTGGTGACAAGTGACTAACGTACATTAAAGTGTTGGTGAAGGAATGTGGATTTTTACAGCCACAACAAAAACACCTTTTTTTGTCATTTGTTCAGCAAACTGAATTTTCATCTCCACACAGCTTTGAGCAGTCGCTGTGAGGGTGAGCCAAAATACCAAATATTTCTTTATTGCGCTGAATGTCTTCAGAATCATTTTCTCTGTGCAGCAAACACTTTGGGTTGAGAAATGAACCTCACAGGACAGTGTTATTTCCTCCCGACATTGATAAAAATCACCAATCGTAAGTGCAAGCCGACTCAGTTAGAGGAAAACACAGATCCTGCTGGGATTTTTTATCTCGTCTCAAACAACAGAAATGTGTAAATGTGTTCGCTCTGTTCAGTCGGTGTGATTCACAGTCACGTGATCTCTTGCTACATGAAAGATGCAAAACGTTTGAAAGTATGGTATGGAATCAGATTTCATGAACAGTTTTCATTAAAATCCATCTTGCAATTCTGATTTTTCTAACCCTAAATGTTTTTGGTTTGTGTGTTCAGGGGATTAGGAAACTTTCTGAGGAAAGTTGAGGGACTCATTGGAGAAAATCACATGTTTGAAATTGGACTCTGTCCTTTTAGAAAGTGTGATTACTTTCAATTCCTGTCAATGAAGACATGAATTTGTTTTTGGGGTCTTACAAAGAGATACCATAGGATGTGATGAGACGCAACACAACGCGTCACACTTTACAGTGTGATATGATACAATACAGTTTATTGTCCCCTTGGAGGCTATTTGTGTCGGACTCCAGTGCAGCACATTTTGAGCTTCCTCTAGAGAGAACCCAACACAGATAATCAAACAAACTATAAAGAAATAAATGAAGACCTTACCTAAAGCTAGGCCTGCAACTCATGCCTATTCTATTTACTCATTTAATACACATTTAATTCTAAACTGTATCAGTTTATAGCTTAGTCTGTCAAATGTCAAAGAGTTGTGAAGGATGCTCATTGCAATTTATTTTAGATCCAGAGCTGCCGTCTTCAAATTGTTCCTTTGTCAAACCAACGGGTTAAAACCTTAAAAAGACTATTCATTAAAATCACTTCAAAAAGCAGCAGAACGTTTGAAATGTTTGTTTAAAAAAATTAGCTGAACAATACCAGATTAATTGGCATTTGTGGCGATTGTTTTTTTTGGGATTCATTAAATATTTTAGCTCCCTCTCGAGCAGTTGATTCTCAGCTGGTCTGGCCGAACCCACCAGTTGAGAAGAACTGACCTTGAACGTTAAACATCAAGAATCTCACTTAAAGCCTCACTTGTTTGATCAAGCTGTCCTGAGAGGGGGCTCGCTCCTGCCCAGCTGAATGTATACAAATGGGAAAACGACAGTTGAGTAAAGGAAAAGTGCCAATAACACAAAGGACACCAGTATGTTCCTTCTCTCTGTATTCTACCAACAGCCCTTCATTACATGTATGAAGGTAGTGTTGGACGTAAAGCCAGTGCGATTGTCCGGGCTTTGGCGCTGTGATTTCCTGAGGGACCAGCGGCTTTGTCCATAAAGGACGTTTTTATCAAGGAGCACCTGACCTTTGAGAGTTGAGGAATCAGGTTCTTAAAGCCAGAGGTGTGTCCTCGGCTCAGAGAGAAAGGTCAAAAACATTATCCCGCAGGAAGGAACTCACACACATCCCCCTTCAGTTTTTTTTTTAATGTAATTTAGAAAACATACAAAAAATATAAAAAAGCAATATAGTCAAATTACTTTAAGAGCTCCAAAATATGAATATTTTCCAATAAGAGGGCTGGTTGGAGTGTGATATCAACAGGAGGCTAAAACAAGCTGTGCCCTCACTTTAGCAAAAGGCCAGCCAGTGAAGAGGCTGACATTTATCAGACATTTGAAACAGTAACAACAAAACATAACGGCATAATTGCCACTTTTTCTCCCCGCGCTCTGAAGCAGGCTTGACATCAGCGGTGATGCAGCACATTAAACAATCCAATTGATAATAAAAATAAAAAAAAGACACAATTGTTGGAAAACATTTGTTCTATGCGCAGATTGTATACACGTCGCCCCCCCCCCCCCCTGTTTTTGTTTATTAGCTTGTTGCTGGAGCTTCCTATTGTGAAAGTGGCCGTTTTCAGACCGTGGCAACGTTGCAGCGATAAGCATTTAATGGGTTTAGAAACCCCTTCACTCGCTTCTCTGCCCCGAGGTGCCGTGTGACGTCTCAAATGGAAATCGACATGACAGCTGCACTCGCAAAAAAAAAAAAAAAAAAGAAAAAGCATTTCTTACTTCAGTCGTCACTATTTTTCTGTCTTCATGCAAAGTGTCAGCATATCGCCATTATGGAGACGTTGCTTGTGTTTGTTCCTATGGAGAGTGTAATTACCTCCGAGTGTTGGCGCCGCGCTCAGCTGAGATAACGGGAAAATGTTGCACACTTGTCGATTACAGCGACGCCACATGTATGAGGTTTTTTATTTTTTTATTTTTAAGTTGCAGCAACTGGAATGGTGACGCTGGTGTCCTCTTCTCTCCACATACGATAGACAACGTGGTTGTTGGTGTGTAGAAACGGTCGGCCGCCGGGGGGGGGGGGGGGGGGCTCGCCTCTACTTATGTTGGTGACAATGTGATTGAGCAGTGGAGTTTTGTCAATGTAGAAACAGTCTGAGAGGTTGTGGTAGTGTTAAAAAAAAAAGTGGGGCCCTACGTCATCGGCCGCTCATCAATCTGCTTTGTAAAACGTGATATTTTGTACTGAATATTTATATGACACAATTAAATCTCTTTAAAAATCAGCCCTCTCGGCTCTCTTTGTGTGATATTCTTCCCTTTTTAAACAACATGATTAAACACACGGAGGGGGTTAATGATTTGACAGCTTTATTTACTCGTGGAGTGGACTTCTTCGCTCTCTCCCGGCTATGTAACCATCATTTTCACTTTTATCTGGAAAAATTGTGATCGCAGCCACGGGGCGAGCAGGCAGGAAATTTACTCTCCTCAGATGTGTGTGTTTATTATCTGCGATAAATCTAAGTCGAGAAAAAAAAGAAAAACACACACCTCTACAAGTGAGATAGTGGTATTCATATGACGGCTGTTGTTAAATAGCTGGATCCAGAGGCTACTGAGCTGAGGAAATTGTTAATTAGACAATCTATAATTAAGATCTGTCAGACAGCCAATCGGATTTGGAGAGAGGTTTAAAAAAGAGAGGGGGAGGGGGGTGGGGGGGGATTGCATTTTGATTATTAGAGGATGAGTGGCAGATGTGAGGCAGCTGGTGACATCGTGGTGATTGAAAATAATTGGGTCTGGTTTTAAGAACTCTCACTAAGCAGGTGAGGATTAGAATAAAAGCAAAAATAAATCAGGCTTTTTTTGACATGATCCAAAACTTTATTTACAATATCAGCTTTGTTTTTTTGTTTATTTATGATCTCATAATCCATTAAAAAAAAAAAAAAAACATGTTTTTATTTTATCATCTTGCATGTGGCTGTAACATTGTGCGCGTCTCCTGCTGTTGTTTGGGATTTAAAGAGTTAATTCAATATTTAAAGACTCGGCAACAAACAAACATAAGGCCAACTTTGACAGTGCTGCAGTTACAAACAGTATAAAACATGACAGCATGTTGCGTTTTTGCTGATTCTGTTTGCCGTCTGTCACGCGGTCACTTCAAACACCTCGCTCTAAATCTCACTTTCGCTCTAAATTCTGAAAAAACAGTGATAGCAAACGAGCTAATCGTCACCTGTGTCCCTAAGGTGTTTTAAAGTGGAACTTCAGGGATCATAATTGCTAGATCTTCTAGCAGCGTCTGTATTTATCCGACTCTTGCTTCCTGATGATGTTGACACAGAGAGTCCTGATTGGCGAGAAGGTGCTGTCACTTCCTGCTCTCCTCCGTCTCGTCGGTCTCCTTCTCCTGCCGCTCTCGCTCGCGTCTCATCTCCTTCAGCTCCTGTCTGTATTTCCGCTCGATGAAGCGCTTCTGATGAGCCATCTGTGGGAAGTTATCTGGTATGGGAGAGAGAGGCAGAGTGGGGGGGGGAGAAGTCGACCAAGGAGAACAGATAGAGAGAGAGAGAGAGAGAGAGAGAGAG
Source organism: Labrus bergylta (assembly GCF_963930695.1). Classification (NCBI taxonomy): domain Eukaryota; kingdom Metazoa; phylum Chordata; class Actinopteri; order Labriformes; family Labridae; genus Labrus; species Labrus bergylta. The sequence continues at coordinate 3,092,085 of NC_089214.1, read as the reverse complement.
ACAGAGAGAGAGAGAGAGAGAGAGAGAGACAGAGAGAGACAGAGAGAGAGCGAGAGAGAGAGAGAGAGAGAGAGAGGGAGGGGTGTGAAGAAACAAGGTCAGCTTTCGACGGGCACGAGGAGATCAAAGTCAGGACTCACGTTGCACACACTAGAAGTTTCACAGGAAGTATCACGTCGTCACAGAACGTCGCCGGCAGTGTCGAGATGAAATTGCCCTCGTGTTGTTAATTCATTAATAATCATGAAGTAACAAGAAATTAGACAGGCCTTGTTTGGTTTCAGCACAATGACGATGGGATCTGATAACATAATTACGAGTGAACATTTTCTAAATGAGATCTGTAATAAGATTGTGTAGTGTGACAGCGGGAAGAAAAATAAATCACAAACAGATAGAAGCTGATGGAACGTAAACATATAGGCATGAGACTGAAGAAGAACTCATTGAACTGTTTCACCTGCAAACCTGCAGAGCTCAGAGCGAGGCGGAAAAACAAATCATCTTCTAGAAATGGAAAATACTAATAAGTGTCGTCAACAAGGGAAGAGATTTTAAAAAAGCATGACAGGAACATTGGCTTCATCAGCTCTTAGGTGAAGTTTTCAGACTCAAATGTTGAAAGTCTGATCAAATACCAAAGAGGCATGGAGGCATGGAGTGGCATAAAACACAATGGACTTGTGATGGAGTAAAAATAATCAACGTGGGAATGTGAAGAGTATACTTCAAGAAGAATAAAATATGAAATTTAAACTCAGAAATGTTGAAATCATGGGTAGGAAGACCTGCCAGAAGAGCATGATTGACAGTTCAGCCTTTCCAAGAAGAAAAGCTCAATAAGAAAAACTAGAGGGACATAAAAACACAATGAATATTATATGTTGTACTCATTAAAAAAACATTCATAGTTTTTACCTTAAAATGTTTTTTTTGTTTTACTTTTTGTAATTCAGCTTCTTGTTCATTCATTCATTTTCCTTTTTATTTGTTCTCCTTTTTTTTTTTTTTTAATCGACTGTATTTATATGATTCTAAGGAAAATACCAGAAATTCACCTTAACTTCAACAACAACAACACAGATTAAGTATTTGATTGAACACAGGCACACGTTTTGTACGGCATCCCTGAAGTCCCAAAAAGGAAAAACAAACATTGTGCGCACAAGTTAGTTGTATTTTATGTTGTGTGCAACCTTTTTTTTTTTTTTTTTTTTACTTTTTGGGACTTTGGGGTCTTCGTAGATTTCTGTACATACATTTGCAAAAAAAAAATATATAAAAAAATAAAATAAAATCGTTTTTTTTATTTTAAGTGTGCACCTGGTGGTCATTAGTGGTACTGCACGACAAACAACTTAAACTCTACATCCCCGTGAAATCAATTCCTCTCTAGATGTGATAACTTTCTAACAGCATTTCTTTCTGCTTGAGGATTTCTTTTGGATAACTACGGCCTCTCAGGAAGTTGTTAGTAGGGTTACATGTAGGACACTTGACCCCAGTGACCTTCCAGACGCTCTGTTTGTCATTTTCACAGTCAGAGCTCAGGTAATTTTCCATCAAGTGTTTACATTAGTGTCCCCTTCCCACAGCACTCTTCAATTTCAAACAGCATGCCTGACAGGTGCCCGGTGGTTTGTCTCGACTCGTTGAGACGGGGGAAATTTGACAGAGCAGTTTTTCCGGTCGCTGACCATGACCATGCAAACCCAAACAAATTAAAATCAGGCTGTCAGTGGCTTTTTTCACATTGCTGAAGTCGGTGTGTGATAGAAAAAAAACTGAGAGGACAGAGAAATGTTTCCAATCCAGAGTTTTCATTCCAGCCTGTCAGTGAAGTGGTTTGTCATAAACAGTGAACTCTTTAAGTGTCTGAGGCTGAGCTGTTAGTCTTTATAACGGCGTCTCGGCTCAACACTCAAACATGCTGAGTCTGAATTTTGGAGGAGGGTTACACAAGGTTACAGGTAAGTGGGAACGCTGCCTTCCCGAGTTAATTTGACAGCGAACAAAATGTTTTCAAAAAGTCCAAAAGTGAAACAGCATTCACTCAAATGAAGCATAATGAAGATGTTAACAATGGCCACATTTTGTATGTATTTCAGGGTCTCAATGACTACAGAGCACAAACATTTCTCATGTTATTCTTTGCACTTATTAGTCATACAGACAGCAAAATATGTAAAAAGATGCCCAAGGTTGTAAAAACTCCTGGAGCAACCCTGTAAATAAAGTAACCCCAATCAATATTTGATCGAAGGTGTCAGTATCTTCCCGGGTAAAAAGCTCTGTCGGTTGTTTCTTCCGTGTCTGAGACTTTCTTTGCCTTCAGTCTTGCCTTAGGGAAGTGATGCTCTTGACTTTCCAAGAACATCTCAAAAACTGGCGGCTTGTTTTTCTTTGGCTGCTTGTTTGGATCATTTTTCTTGCTCCTCACATTGGAAACATTTTGTACACAAAAGGTCTAAAAAACTGTTTGCCCAGTCTGTATATAAAACATCGACTAATTCTCCTAAAGCTGAGGGGGGTTTGCTCTTTGACCTCACAGGCTGTTTCATTTAAAATCCAATTCGACTTATTCCAGAGTCAAAACAACGGCGTCTAAACACTCAGAGTGTTGCTGTATCATGAGCAGATAGTGTGTCTTATCCAGTGATAATAAGGAGGGGGGAGGATTTAATTATTACTACTGTCCAGACAGAAGAGTCACAGCTGATAATACGACGCCTTAGGCTTTGAGCTAACTATTCAACTATGTGGTTTTGGATATCACTGCTGTCCCAATACTACAGACACATCCACAGTATGAGAAACACCAAAGAAGAAGAAGTTAGACTGACTGTCACAAATCCAATGAATGATCAGCTATTCTGTTATAATGACCGGTTAATTGATCATTATGAGAAGTACATTTTCTTTTTTAAGTCATTTATTTCCTTTGAAAAGCAAGACATTTCCATTTTGAGATGCATACATGTGACTGTCTTTATCATTGGAAGTTTTAGTGTGGTGGACAGAAGCATGTCGGCTTGAACTTCAAGAAGTTGTGAGCTTTTTTTTACCCCCACATTATTTCCTATCATTTTATAGACTTAACAGTTGTTTCCTGCAGTCTTGGCATAGGATACTATTCTTCAAGGAGAAATTTGGTGGGGGAGCGACGCAAATGGCCTTGGAGTTTAGTCGGGCCGCCCCTTAAAAAGTCAACGAGTCGAATCATCAGCTGAAAGGACTCCAAGCTGAACTGCATTTTGTCAAGTCAGGTCAATCAAAAGTTAATCTCTGCATTTTTTTCATTTTTTTTATAGCTGGGTCATTGTACACAAGGCAAGGAAGGCCCAAAATCATTGCAGACTAACTTAAGCCCTTTTTATAGTACAATTCCACATCAGATTGGTATCAAGACGACAGGTTGTATTTCCTGTTTTCTTCACAATCGATAACACTAAAAGCAAATAAAATATAATCTGAAAGAAGCCACAGCTGTAAAATGTACATATAATAATTAAACACTCACAGGGAACACATTAGTACTATCAATACTTTGAAGGCTTTATGTGATTTTTTTGATCCAGCAGATGTCGCCCTTGAGCACCAGCATGAAACCAAAACAACTAGCGCTGCATTGTTGTGTTAGCATGCTAATGCTAGCGATCTTTATGATGCTGGTATCTTCACACTGCATGTAAATTTACCTGAAATGAGCGTGATCTAGAAACACAGTTAAGCAGTGAGTACAGTATGTTATTCTTCTTTTCTCTAGTCCCTCAATTAAACAACTTTTATACTCGAGGGGAGGAGTCAGCCGGCCGTCCGGGCGATGTAAACAAAGTGAAGATAGGACTCTGAAAACTCTGAAAACATCACAGACAGTGGGACTCGGGTGTTACACCCATTGTAGACAGTCATGACTCACAGAGTCACATTTCATGCTAACAAAATGAACACTGGATCAAATAGTCAAAGATTTGTACGGGCCAGCCAAAACTTTTGGCAATTTTGACTTTGGTACAACCCTAAAGTTTAGATTATTTGTCTTCAACACATTCATGTGATAAAAATAAAAAAATCCTGCCAAAACCGGCGTCTCTTAAAAACAGTGTATTTTGAATTCTGAAGAGAAAAGGAGGATCCATTCTTCCTCTTTCAACACTCCTAAATCCTCATTATGGCAACACAGAGGAAACGTCCAAGATAACGGCAATATCCTATTAAAAAAAAGAGCCGGATCAAATAAAGAAAATCCTGAATACAAAAAATATATATATATATAATTTTAAGACATTTGAGAAAGAAACACATGCATGGATACACACAGAAACACAATCCATTCCAATAATGCTTTCGGTGAACGAGGCACCCCTAGTAGTGCCTCGGAGAGAAAACTACATATTGCAGTTAAAATATGGAAATCACCAGCGTTTTTCCCTTGGAGATGACTTGAGAATAACCCACTCGAGAAAAGGTTTTGGCCATTTACATCGTTTAACATGTGCACAAGAGCACGCGTCAAACAGTGGGGTTTGCTGAAGAATACACAATCTTTTTCATTTCGCTCTGTGATGGCCATCACATGAGACATATTGAGAATTCTCAGCTGTCCAGTGTTCTGGAGAAAAGCACCTTTGAGATGGGCTGCTCTCTGAATACTGATTACACTTGGTTATGGCGTTAGCGCACTTATAGCTCGGGCTCAGGTCTGTTTGTTTATTGACAATGCAGTGATTCCTCTCAAGGCAAGAAGTCTTGAGATCCGAGGGTTTAGCTGCTTTCCGAGCGAAGAAGCAGTCAAGGCCTCGGCGACAACGCGGCTTGTTGTGCCCTCCGATGGCCATTAGGTCTCAGGCTGGAATGCGGGATGTGGAATCTGCGACGGGGGATCAGCTCCTCTTTTAAGGGCACAAGAACATACAGCGTCCTTTCACTTAGGCATTCACTATTCAGACCGATCTCCGGCTGTGAGGCGACTGCACAATAGACTTTTGGTCGGCTGAGTCTATCACCTAGAGCTCAAGTGCACCGCATCCGTCAACAAGCCAATAGTGCGCCTGTATAGCGATGCTGATGAGGGGATTTCCCTGCCGTGCGAAAGGGCAAACAAAAGACTCCAGCCAGTGAATAGAGATCCTGCATACTGTACTTTACTCTGCCTCAATCCATCCAATGCTTTTATCCAGAGATTAAGAGGTTTAAAGAAAGCAGGGGGGAAAAAAAAGAAAAAGTAGTCCCCTTCCAGCTACTGGGCAGATTGAAGCTCCTTCTTATATTCAACAGATATTCCATTGTTTGAGGAACAAGCAGCTGTGAGGAAGCGAAGGGGAGGTGGTTGAGTCTTAGAAAGAGAGAGAGATTTGGAGACTCAAAACAGAGCCAGTACTATCTGTAAGGATGAATGATAAATGGCTAAGCCGTTTCCATGTATATTTGATGTCGCCTTAGACCTAATGGCGCGTGGTGCACGCAGCCTCAGGGCCTGGGAAACTCTGCACCCTTCCCTTCGACTTGGTTCCCCTACCTGGCTGCTCTTAGCTCGATTTGTTTGCACTCATGTTTGCTCCCGGTCCGGGCCTTGGTTAACATTTAATTCTGCCTTGATGGATACAGGCAGGAGACTGTCAAGAAAACGTCGGCCATCAAGTAATGAAATGTGAATAAGCCGGAGCCACCAGCGGATCGGCTGCAGACAAGCGCATACACCAAAATATTGGGGCCTGGGTCTCTTTAATGAGCTCTCAGCTGTCTGACTGAACGCAGCCATGTCTTTCACCTCCTCCGACACCGCCAGAGCCGCGGATCCTGTCTGCCAGGAAAGAGAGCGCCGCAGCAGAAACAAAAAGTTCAATCCGGCTCAAAGTGCTCCTGATACTCGAGGAGACCTTTAAATAAAACATGGAAATGAATCCTGACACGTCGCGGCGAAGCTGCTTTTCGATTCCGGGAGTTACACAAGGTAACACCGCTGTACAGGAGGAGTGATGGTGTAGCCGATGCTGCAGCGAGTGGCCAACAAGACAATCAATGACGAATTACATGACACCGGGGCTAATGTCCTTGATTAGTCTTGCAATGCGAACAAATGAAGCGAGGCCGGTTGACAATCACAGGAGAGACAATGTGGCTCGGGTAGGAGTCGAGGCTGGTTTCTGCGGCAGAGGAGCTCCAGTCTCATTACATCAGCTCATGGTCAGGAGCAAACACATCCTTCAAAAGGCATGTTTGAGCCCCGCTGACTCACCTTGCATATTTATCCTGACAGGAAGATGTTCAACAATGAAAACTAGAGAGTAAGAATGAGCAACTCATGGCAAAAGAAGTGATTAATACAGGCCGCGAATGGAAAAAAATATAAGGAATGATCTTCGAGGGAAACTACCTCTGAATAATGAGACCTACCTGTGAATGATGGATGGTGGAAGAATCACCAATCCACTGGTGGAAGTCTAACAACTTGATGCAACCACATTAGGGCTGCAAATAATGATTGATTATAATATTGAAAAGCTTCTTCTGATATAATATAAACTGTTTGATTTATTTTGGTTCCCGGAGCGTGTGTTTGTATGATCAATACCCCCAAACTCAATGACATTCAGAAAAGAAATATGTAAATTTATCCACTTATCTTTTTACAGGCATTACAGTACTTTGCAACACAATACTTTTATACAGATCGGGGGCCTCGACGACTAAGTAAGTAATACATTTTAAAAGTTTCAGGATTAATTCAGTGGATTTGCTTCAACCAATAGCTGCAAGATAGGCTGTAAAGAAAAACTGCCTGATTGAAGCGAGTCAGTTAAGGCTTGCCACACTTAAATATAATATAAATCAAGTTTATCCTCTGAAAATAACTCTGTGAGTCATGACTGTCTACAATGGGTGTAACACCCGAGTCCCACTGTCTGTGATGCTTTCAGAGTCCTATCTTCAGTTTGTTTACATCGCCAGGACGGCCGGCTGACTCCTCCCCTCGTGTATAAAAGTTGTTTAATTGAGGGACTAGAGAAAAGAAGAATAACATACTGTACTCACTGCTTAACTGTGTTTCTAGATCACGCTCATTTCAGCTAAATTTACATGCAGTGTGAAGATACCAGCTTAATAAAGATCGCTAGCATTAGCATGCTAACACAACAATGCAGCGTGCGTTGTTTTGGTTTCATGCTGGTGCTCAAGGGCGACATCTGCTGGATCAAAAAAAATCACATATAAAGTCTTTAAAGATTAAAGAAACACGGTTAAGATTTAAACATTGTAAGCGTGTAGCCAGCCTGATTGTTTTTTTAATATATGTTTGACAACATTGCAGAAAGGATTGCTCAGGTATGGACTTTGTTGGAAAGTAATTACTGTTTTTGTTGTTGCCAAAAAGAGAAGTTACATCACTCTGCTTATAGCCCCCAAACTCCATTGATAGAATGTTTAATTCTAATTTACAGAAAACAGGAGCTGCTTGTTTACAGCTTCCACAACGGCTAGTTTTTTTTGTATTACTGCATGACTTGAAGTTTTGAAATATGAGCTCAGATCCAGCAGAGACAAAAATGACCTGTAGAGGCTTCGTAGACATTTGACTCCTGTGTTCTGTGAGATCAAATACTGACAGTTTTTTTTTTTTGCAAATGGAGTCGGTTGGCTTTGAAGGGAGTGATGTAACATCTGAGCTCCTGGTTAAAAAAAGATCTTACCATACCAAAATAAGCTATTTCTTCACCCACCAATCCTTTAATGTTGTCAGACATTTCAATTTAAATCTGAACCTGTCAGGAGAAAAAACAAAACACACAGGGGATATTCTTTGATGGGGCATATTTTGTGTTGGAAGAGTATAATAGAGTTTGTGCCTACTCTATTATTAACAAGACTAATATTTATCTAAATAATTGACACGCTCACCTCAGGTACTCCAGGTGAGAGGAAGAGCGCGTCGAGCTTTAGGGTCGTAAATTAAGTGACTCTCCAAAGTCAAAACAAAGTCCCTGAAACTGGAAGCGTTTTTGCGTGGAAGGAAGGAAGGACTTGTAGTGCGGATTTTAAATCAACTGACCTTTTAAAAAGGCATTGCTAATCTAGTCACATGAAACAGCAATTTATGAGGGGGGAAATGTTCATTTACTCGCAATGAGCATCTATCAATCATGGTGACAGAGGTGTACACTGGGGAGAGGAAAATGGGAGGAATTAAGGGAGGGAGGACGACACAGGAGAGAGAGTGTGTGTGCACTGAACTACGCCCCCTGATAAGGAGGGAGGGAGCGAGGTGAGGGGAAGATGCAGGCAGAGAGAGGATCTTTTAATAATAGCACCCTCAACGCTAATGTTTCATAAAATGCTAAAAGCTCGGGCTGCACAAACAGTATCCATCACAAATGGCTGGAGGCCTCATTTATGAGCCAAACCGAATCAAAGCTTGACCCGCGTGCCCTCTGCAACGTTCACAGACCCGCTCCAACAAAAACCCATTTGTGTTCACCTCCAGCTAATTAGTTGAGTATAGAACAAATTGTATATTTGATTAATGCGGCGGGCTCAGAGATACAGAGCGAGGCCAGTCCAAAAAATTACACTTACCAAACTCTTTACACACTCAGCATGGTATTATTCACACACACACACACACACACACACACACACACACACACACACACACACACACACACACACACACACACACACACACACACACACACACACACACACACACACACACACACACACACACACACACACACACACACACACACACACACACACACACACTGAGTAGCTGTTAATGGAAATAGCTCATAGACGCGTCTGAGAGCCCTGTAATTGTATTTTTACTTGGCAGTGAATAAGACTTTGTAAATACCTAAAAACCCACTATCTATTCTCCTTAAGTGGTTGTTGATGACAAGATGAAAACCAGCCAAGAGTTGAAGTGGCGTGCGGGGAACACGTCAGGTGCACTCCTTCAGATGTGAAGAGCACGGCGCGTGAAGCCTCGCTCTCTTGGTGTTTTAAAAAGGGCTCGAAAAAAACAAAAAAAACTTTGCGCGGTCCTCGACACAAACTTCCTCAAGTCCCGCAGGATGATCGACATGTTCGAGGAGGCTTAGCTTCCCCTGTCCTTGTTTTATTAGTGGGTTCTCCATGCCTGGCTAGGCCTCATGCCCGTGCTCTGGGCGAGCACTTCAAACAGCCTAATGTCCTATATGTCGCAGCCAACCGGCTGCTCAGGCCACAGCTCTCTGCCAGCCATCTTGCATACCGTACAGCCAAGGCTAATATTCAACACCGAGGCTTAAAGTGTGAATATGAGTGTGTGTGTGTGTGTGTGTGTGTGTGTGTGTGTGTGTGTGTGTGTGTGTGTGTGTGTGTGTGTGTGTGTGTGTGTGTGTGTGTGTGTGTGTGTGTGTGTGTGTGTGTGTGAGTGGGTTTGTGGAGGAGGAGGGGGTTGCCAAACAACTCACATTTTTCAAGCGCATCCATCGCAGCTCCCATTTCTGCCTGTTGGATACTAGATTAGAAATATTTGAAAAAAGGAGAGAGAGAGAAAGAGAGGGGAGAAAAGGTCTTTAGCATATTCAAAATGTCCCTTTTTTGAATTTCTGTCAAAGAAAAAAAAAAAAAAAAAAACGGCCCAATATTGAGCGGATTATCAAAAGTGCATTATATTTGTTTTGAAAGAAGCCTTTCTGCCAAACAATCCCAGGTAACACAGCGCGCACATTTCAAAAAGGTAAGCCTGTTGGCGGCTCTGCGCCGGGCACTGTTTACGCCTTTACGATTCACCGTCCCTCCGTATATATTACGCGCCTGTGTGATCATAGCCCAGGCAGCGGAGGTGGCGGGGAGCTTAAGTCATGTAAATACAAAAATAGTAAGCTGTCAAAGATCCTATGGAAGAGACAAAGTTATCGCCAGCTTAGAGCGAGAGCGCTTTCAAGTAAGGGGGCCGTGGAGGGGGGGATTTCCACATGTGGAGAGAGAGAGGGTTGGAGGGTTGGATGGATTTAGGTTTCATTTCTCGCAGGCTCAGCTGCAGCTTTATTGTCAACCCTTCCACCCCTGAAAAAGGTCTCTGTGCAGGGACTCACTTTCTTTACTGAATGTGTGAGCGCAGACAAAAGGTGTGCAGTCATAATAACACAAACAAACATGCACACACAAACAAACATCCCCGTCCTGCTGTGAACACAATAACCCAGGTAGACATAAAACACAGCCTTAGATGCAGAGTGTCGCCTGGTCACAGACTCCTCTCCTGCACAAAGTGATATTTTCATAACGCAATTTACGTCGAATCAATAATGAATCGATTCATTTTCATTCTGCATAATGTCTCTCCCGGTAGAATAGGCCCCAACAAGAGCTTAATTGCTATAATAAACACCATCAATAAAGCACGGCCATTATTCTCAGGCCCCATTAGCGGCGCGTTGAGAAGTGGAGCGCCTTGTTTCTGTTGTGTGTCGTCTTATATTGTCTCACTCACCTTGGGCCTTTGCCACAGCCGATTCGCTCCCCTTTGAAGTACACAGCGACGGTGTAGGTGCGGGCATGCGAGGGCCCCACTGTCTGCAGGGTCCTGCAAAAAAATTCAAACACAGAAATATTGGGATGAGACGGAGAAGGCTCGAGTTGTGAAGTAATAACACATGAGGGGGGAAAAGGCACAAGGACGCTCGGGGACATTGTCCTTTAGAGAAATAACAAGAAAAAGAAAAAAAAAAAAAATTGGAAGAAATATAATTCATCTGAAGCGGCGGGTTGAGAGGAGGGGGAACAGGGCTTTGATTCAGTGGCGTGCTTTGAGAGCGAGCGCGAGCCATCTGAGGGAGATATAAACAACTTTTTAAAGCCTTCCAAAACTCCCCACACCCATCATCTTCAGAAACAAAGATCTGTGTTCGGTAGAGAAAATACAAAAAAAGAATGACAAACGGAAATAAAGGAGTGACAATACGAGAGACCCCCCCCCCCCCCCCCCCATGAGTCTTTGGTGTGCTGGAAGGGTAAATAAAAGAGAAGAAAACTGAGGAGGAGCGCCACGGCAGCAGGAGAATATCTCTCGCTTCATTTACAGATGTACCTCATTTAAAAAGAAAACAGCTCGTCATCTCTGCTGGGACGCGTGTACAAGACAAGCAGACAAAACTTGGGAGATGTTTGAAATGTTAACATTAGCATAAACATCCCAGACCCAAGCTGTGAGTCGCCTGAATTATTCACGGACAATTTACTTATTTCAGGAGAGCGATCCATTTTTAATGCAATGTGGTCACTTATGACACGTTATCAATAATTCAGACTTCCTTTCTCACTTACAAATGAAGAGGCACATAGCATGTGTGCAGCAAATAAGACTTCAGTGCGCCACGGTTTTTTTTTTTTTAAAGCCAAATCTCAATAGGGAGAGCGTGTCACTTGGAATTATCACGCTGCTAAAATAACACAAAAAACGAGACGGAATGAAAAGGAAAATCTGTGAGCTGTTGGGAAGTTGTCAACTTCAAGGCTTGTGCACAGATGGAAGCGTGCGAGGGAGAAAAGAAACGGCACCGTAGAGGGTCTTGTACAAGCTTCAGCTCACACTAAAAGCAGCTACTTACTGTCTGAGGCCATTCTCTGCACAATGTAGAAGTGTGTGTGTGTGTGTGTGTGTGTGTGTGTGTGTGTGTGTGTGTGCTCCCTGGTGTGTCTCCTGCCCAGACGAGATGTATAGTGAAGTGATGGTGCTGGAGGTTGAGGTGTGAATCTGTCAACAGGCAGACACATTCACCGAGGGAACCTTTAGCAGGAGGGGCTTGGTGCATTAACTCCCATCCTTCCATCCCCTTTCCTGTGTCCTTTCCTGTGTCCTTTCCTGCCCTCCTGCGATCGTTTAGGCCCCTTTCCATCTGGCTCACACCTTAAGTCTCACCCCTCTGTTCTTCTACCTTTAGAACTTGTTTCAACGAATACAGACGGATCCTGGAGACAGTCTTGCAGCGTTCACACAACAATCTCCCTCTGACGCCACTCAGGGGGGGAAGTTAAAAATACATAACATTACAGTTAGCTAGAAATAAAGGGCTTTCTTTTCTTTTTACACTTTCAAATGCTTATGTTAAGTAAATGGTTGTATGCTAATGCTAGCCGCATTTCTCTGTTGTAAATGGGTTATCAAACCCACCCAACTACTATAAGTAATCCCTGAGTTTCCTACAGATTCCACTGCTTTCGTTTTAGCTTTTATATCAGTTTAAAAGCAGTTTATTTGTTTTTAGATTTTATTTTTGTATTTTCCAGGGACATTGCATCTTGATAAACATTTCGGTAAATATGCCCGCTCTTTTTGTGCTCTTTTTGTGCTCTTTTTGTGCTCTTTTTGTGCTCTTTTTGTGCTCTTTTTGCACTTGAATTGCACATTTGCACACCTCCACTTTGCACTTTAATAACCTGAATTCCCATTCTGGTACGGGCTCTTGACTGATTATGTTGCGATTTCTGTAATTTGTTTTGGTTTATGTTTTATGTTGATGTTGTCTTTGTGTTTCTTGTCTTCTGTGTGCTCCTGTTGCAACACAAATTTCCCCTTGTGGGACAATAAAAAAAAATCTAAAATCTAAAATCTAAATCTTTTCATCTGTTGTCCGTGGCCAGATTTTATAAAAGGCTCCCTCAAAAAAAAAAAAAAAAACTAATTCAAACATCGCTAAAGGCTACAAAAATAGAAATCTCATGACAGTAATTAAGCAGCCACAGGAGAAAATACATAAACCATGCAGGATACACATAAAGTAGCATTTGGTTAATATAAAAAATGTATCACATGCAGGACAGACATGGAGCAGTGTTGAGCAGACATAACAATGTACCAAAAAACAACAAGATCCTTCAAATAGGAAGGCTGAAATCTGCGATTTTGAGCGATTTTGGGCCATTTTTGTGAAATTCAACTTTAATTTGTGGACTTCCTGTTGTTTTTTTTTAAACGCTGCAATAGGATTTTTAGTCCGTCTCGACAAGCTTAATATGCGTACCAATTTTCATGAGTGTACATAAAAAACCCTTTATGGGGAGGCCTTTTTGAACATTTCAAGGGGGCGCCACTGAGCCATTTTGCAAAATTTGTTAGACCTGATGACTGTGGAAAGTTTGCTGAGTTTTTGGGCACGTTCAGGCCCTCAACGTGGCATCAAAGAGGAGGATTAAAAATAAAAATAATAATCATTTGCATTCCAAGAGAAAAAAAGATCCAATAACCTAGTTAAATCATATTGATTTGTTCTCTATTAAAAGTTATACAAACACAGCAGAGCAACATTATGACACCATTTGAGCTTCCCATCTTGAACAAGAGGACAAAGAAAAAATGGCCATCTTGTGAATCAAGTCAATAGACCAATAGGGGTCAGGTCACATGAAGCGACTGCTCCTGTTTATTCTTTAAATGGTAACAAAAAGTTATTATATCACTCAAGGCTGTTGCAGAAGCCTCCACTCAGCTTTATGTGCGCATCGTGTCTTTGAATGTTGGAATTCAAGTCAGACAGGAGCTTCTTATTTGTTCCGCGTTCACGTTCTTCGGTGGGCTGTAGAGTTGGAAGTGTTGATTGTAGTGTCAGAGTTGTGCTGTGTCAAAAATCACCACGCGTCGGGGGTAGATAGGGAGAATAATAAATAGAGGAAGCGTTGGGAGATATATTCAAATAAACACAACGAAGACAGAAAGGGAGGAAGAGGGGAACTGGATCGTTGGAGCTCATTGTACATAAAAAAGCGCTCCGTCTCCAAACACCCATGCACATCCAGTTGACCCTCTTTTTTTTTTTGTTTTCCTCCTCCTTGGAGAAAACACTGTTTGTCAGTTTCCATGGCGACAAACACACACTGCTTCATGGCGGTTTCTGAAAAGCATTCTGTCAAATGACACTTGCTCCTTGACCTTTTGTCAAATAAGAGGTCTCTTTGGGGTGTGTTTACTTATCACAACAACAGAGACCTTTTACACAGCTATTCACAATGTTCAGGGACCAACGCAGAGGGAGAGAAAAAAAAAAAGTCCCGTGAATTATGTTTGTGCCATTTCATTTCTCTCCATAATGTGGGTCCATGTTATGCTTCGCTGAACCCCTTTAAACCGACTCTGAGTCAGGCTGAACACAGGGCGACAAACATTTGCTTCCGTGTATATTTTGAAGGTTTATGAAAAAGTTTAGGTCTCTTTAGGGTCTCACATTTGTAAGGTTACATAAAGACACATTTAGGATTAACACAGAAGATGATTCTGGTTATACTGAGGCGAGCAGGTAGGAGCTTTGTCTTTCATATGTAAGGGTACAGGGAGTCAGAAGGGAAGAGCCAGACTTGGGGCTGGGGCACAGACCATTGACTGGATATAAAAATGGACGTAGTCTCAGTGACTTTTGAAGCCCAGCAGTGGCGGACACCATATTGGATATGCTGCTTCAAATTAACTTTTGATTTTATTTTCACACAGTACACACCTCTGAAAAGACAAACAGCACATTTCAAGGGCCAACCATGGACTCTCTCCTTTCTGCTCGTTTAAAATTAGAAATTAAAAACTAAAGAATACATGTTTTAAATGGATTCTGTTATTATTTTACATTTAAATAAGTGAGGGAATTTCTGCTTGTGTTGATTTTGGCGCCCCCAGTGGACTAAGCAGTACCTTTCATCTCTTTGTTGACCTTGTCCTGTGTATGCGTAAGAAATGCTTTCAGATGAAAATTGTCCTCCTTGTCTTTTAACTCCACTTGATTCTTGGAGGTGGAAAATGTAAAAAAAGTTTTTTTTTGTGCTGTCAATCACCTCGTCTGGCAGACCATTATTAGGAGTATTAGTGTTAATATCAGTCACTTACCTAACCCGCTATAATCTCCTGACAGGCGCTTTAGCAGATAAAGTGTTAAACCAGTTGGGAGAAGATTCTCCAGTCAGGTAAGGGATTGGTTAAGGTGCTAAAACAGATACAGCAGCACAACGAACAGCTTTGGAAAATGCCTCTTTCAGAAGATTAAACGCCTGAAATATTCAACATCACTGCTGTGTTAGCGGGCCCTTACTTGTACAGTGGGATGTCGGGCTCCTTGCCCTCAGTCCTCAGGGTCAAACAGCACTGCTGCAGCTGAGACTTCGGGTCATTCCAGTCCTGGTTCAGGATAAACTCCTGCAACACAATAAAACAAACAAATCACATTCAATCAACTTCTTTTACAGAGCCAGAAACTAGTAAAATATAAAAAAAATAAAAATCTGCTGCAGTTGCAAACCCCCCCCCCCACCCCCCCGTTCACAAAATGCTTTTATTTCATTCCAGCTTTGACCCTCTGTACCATTTTTACCCCCTCACTTATTTGCTCTCTCGCTGACTGGCTCTCTTCATGGTGAGTACAAATCACTGGCTACTTAAGACAAAAGCCAATCCCCGTCCAGATATAAAGAGCGTCTGGGAGTGTCCCAGGTGTGCGGCCCTGATACATTTCTCTTATCCAACAGGGACTTCTAAAAGCCCCTTCCATTAACAGGGAAGCAGCCTTGTCATAAAAAGGCAGACTTTGAATCCAGAACTGTCTGCTCCTATTAATTTTCTACAAAGAGTGCTTCTGCTGCTTCTGTTGCTAGCGCTCTCCTGCTCTGCCTCCCACCAAACCTCTCTCCATCTCTCTTGCTTTTTGCGCTTTACTTTCCCTTTTTTTTTTCTGCTTTCCCACTTTTTGCTCTCTCTGGGGGGGCAGCTGCACCCCCTTTAGCCCAAAGCAGAGAAATTAGGCTGTTTTGAAAAAGCAAGAGCGTAGCATATAGCTGTGCTTTCTTCACAAGGCAAGGAGCGAACATAAGGAAAAAGGAGCGTTTATGCCCCTGTTTTTTTTTTTGCCTCTCTATTTCCATCCAAATTGGATGAAGCAGCAAAGTGTGCAACGCTGTGGTTTCCAGAAGGCTATGTAAGGAGACGTGCTGCCGGTTTCACAACTTTTTTTCTCTCTTGGAAGTGGAAATGAGGTGCTCTCTTGCAGCGACCATGACGCAAAGCTCAGCTCCTCCAGAGCCGTGGATTCTCCCTGGAGAGGCACACCAAGACAGCAATTAGCATGGAATATCAGACCACTGCAGCATCTCTTCACAAGGAGAGGTCCACGCTGGGTGGCTACTGCTTTTGTGAGCACTCCTCTGCGCATGCCTCTTTAAGATATGAGAGTGTATGCGATACTCTGCGTCTCAGGGCTCTTCTGTCTAAATTTGGAGAATGCAGTAGTGCTTGAGATGCTGTCCTCCTTAACTCACATGTGACCGTGGGAGGCTTGAGCGAGGGCTTCCTCCATCTATTGCGACTCTTAGAAGAGCCGAGAAGTGGATGCCAGTAACAGCCCAAGCACTCCTTGGAACCAATAGGAAAACAGCATCGCGGTTCCTGTTAAAGATGACTAAAATAGTGATCAAGGCACTCAACAGCCGAAGCACCACTTGTGAGACCTTCCGTCGATTCTAGCCCCATTAAGGCCCAGCCATTAGCTCCCTCATCATCATCATCATCATCATCATCATCCCCGTTTCTTTTGTCTCTCCGAGGTGGCTCAGCTCAGCGGCTCATTGATCAGACACGAGGCCGCTGAATGGCTATCAACAAGGGGCTCACCTTCAGCCGGGGGAAGAAGCAGACGTTCATGAAGGTGTGCACGTACTCCAGATCTTTATCAATGTAGAGAGCGGCGATGAAAGCTGCGGGACAAACACAGAAAATAAAGAAGTTACATAAAGATAAAAAATCAATAAAAGATGGCAGGTGATGTGTGGCTTCTTCTTTTTTTTTTTCGGCTCGATTTAAAGGAAAATAAAACAAAAAGCAGAGGAGGGGAATCAGCTGTGGCTCTCGACAGCAAAGTGCTTGATGTTAATATAAACTATTTGAAAAGCAATGGCTCTGAAGATGCTGCCTTTTTCCCTTCAAACAGGAAATGAGTAAAGTGAGGGGCCACGCAGAGTTCACAGAAACATCTCTATAGTGTATGAGATGAAGCCGTACATCAAGATGAATTGAGAGTAACTGAGCTGAAAAAAAAAGAAAAAGAGAAAAGGGTTTTGAAATGTAAGCAGTAGGTGGTGGTGGATGTCATCTTCATCTCCCGGCTGTCCCCCGTTTGTTTTCCTCTTCTGCTCTGACTAAGACGGTGGGACACGACGAGAGGAATAATAGGTAATATTTTCAGGAGGCCAGCGAGGGGGCCTGAAGTAGCTGCGGGGCACAACTGTTCATATGCCCAAGAGCCGCGCTCATTTTCAGCGTTGACCCCTCGTCTCACTCTTCCTGTGTCATCAACTCTGCTCCAGCCCCGCACTCTGGAGGACCATTTGAAAGGCAAATGATATGAAGCTCTTGTACTAAGGTCTGCTTATTGAAGGCTGACCTGGAAATGCATCAGTGCTTTTTTTTGTAATGGCCACTTCACTGTCTTCCCCGAAGCTGCCAGGTCTGCTCTCTTCTGCTTTCAAGATATGTGCATGAAGTGTAAAGAAAGGCTTACTCTCATTACCTCTTTCCATACATTGATTTGATTTTATACCCCCATGAACAGTTTAATAAAAGAAGAACTCATTGGTTTTCATATTTTGAGACTTGAGGCACTTTGTGCATTTATAACCAAACTTGAGGCTAAGTAATAAAACGCACTATCTGACTAGAGAGCGTCCATTGAAGTCAGACAAATCGTGCATTTTCTCGAGGCCTTATTCGTAATATATTTGAGGGAGGAAAAATACATTTAGGGTTCATTGAGGATCCATCGATCCAGTGAGGGTAGCAGGTTGGTTTACAGTTCTCCAATCAGTGCCACAGGAAGAACTTACATCATAGTTGAGTTATTTTGTATTCTTCAGCTTTTCATCCAAACCAGGGAGGAGTAAAAATTGAAGTGGAGACAAGACAGATGTTATTAAATCTACTTAATGTACTACAGTTTGTTTCAATCATAAAACCACAGCAGTGTCTGAATACTGTCATGACTTTGCATCAGTTTTTTTTTTTTCTTATAAAGATGGGTATGGTGGCTCACATGAGCATCCCACCTGCACAACCTGCAAACCATTTACTGAAAAAGTATGCGGCAAATGCCTAGACACGTGTAAAAGACTAAACAAATGGAAATATGTAAACGAGCTGCATGTAAAAAAAAGAAGCTGCAGATAGCTCAAACGGCTGCATTAACATCAAACATGCTTCAAATACTCAAACTATGCAAACTAAATCCATGACCTTCCGTTGGCTGGATGTGCAGCGTCCTCTTGTTCTCGTTTTTGACTTTGCATAGGTGCAGCGTATTTGCAGCGTGCTTGATGTTAATGCAGCTGTTTCTTCTTTTAGCAGCACATCCTTTTTTATATGCAGTACGTTCATGTTACCGCAATTTGGATCATTTCTAAATGTATTTCATACTGATTTTAATTGTATTTTAATTGACTAACTTTAAATAATTTTTTTTTTACTGTGCTCATTTTCACTTCTTTTTTTTAAATCTATGACTTTTAACTTTTCTAAAAGCTGTTTTACTCATTCTCATCTTCTTTCCTGTTTCAGTGTAATTTTTAAAAATTCTACCTCGTTCTGTCAATTTGTGATTTTATTTCCCATCTGGCGTTCCCCTGTGAAGCCTCTCTGGGCTGCATGCTTGTATGTATAAAAGGTGCCGAACAAACAAAGTTGAGCACATATTTTCCGATGTAAATCATTGCAGCTGGTGCAGGCTGGTTACCCCCGTCAGACTGAAGGGAGTGACTCCTTTCTTTACAATATCAGACAAACGAATACAAATAATTATAAGCATCATTTCATTGATCTGTTGAACTTCTCTAATTGTCAAATATTTTCTTTAAGTGCCAAAAATTGCAACCATGAAAAAATGCTGAGTCGGACATTTTTCATGTAAAGAAACAACGATGTGTTGCATCATAATGACATCACTGTTTCAGTTTTTTGACATGCTTGGTTTGAATATTACATAATTTGTGAATTGTTTATTGCAATCTCTGACTCTTTTAATCTTATTTTTTTGTATTTATTTTCTTATTATTGTCTCCTAAATGTTTCCTAATGGGCTTGTTTTTAATGTACTACACCCTTGTGAAGCACTCTGAACTACCTGAGTGCGTCTGAAAGGTGCTTATAAATAATCTTGCTTTGCCGACATCATGAGCACCAGAGGAAAGAAGTCACTAATAGTGCTGCTGTCCCTGACACATCGGGTTAACCCACAGCTCTCACAGCAGGAAACCCATTTTATTATTTAATATTGCACATTTTAAAGTAACACCTTATTATTGACAAGCCAATTAAATTAGCAGGACTATGACTTTCTACCTTTTATCTAATCAAATGGAAAAGTGCCTCGGTGCAGAGCAGACCACATACAGTGCAGCTCACAGTTTGAAACTTGTATTTATAATCAAAAGTCAAATATGGCTGTGTTAGGAGAAACAGGAGCTCTGACACTAGGACTCAATATAATGTGAAACACACTCACAGTTCTGCAGTGTTCCTATTTTAATGTTATAACGTTTCTGTTTTTTCACTTAGTCAGCGATTTAAAGAGAAAGTACACCTCAATGCATCGACAGTGAGTGAGTTTGGTGTACAGCTACAAGTATTTATTTTAAATGAAAATGCACTGGCTTTTCAGTTGTGCTGTAGTTGTTGCCTTGGTGATGTGACTAATCTACTTCCCCAGCCAAAACTGCCGACTCTGATTTGTATAATATCATGGAAGCAAGACTAAGAGGGTAATTCTGGTATTTTTTTTTAAACCTCTTTTACATATTCTGTGGTCTTAATGGTCTCATAGGTACACAAATTCAGGGGACTTTGGCCAGCAGAAAAACAGCCTGCGATGGCTGCAGAATATCTAGTCGGGCGTTTACCTGATCGTGTTGTGTCCATTTAAAGAACTCGTTTTTGCCGCAGATATGCTGTGATTATCATTCAGACAGTATTATGGAAAGATTGCTGCAGAGACGGACCCTTTTGTTGAGGCAAGATGATTTGTGGTTTCTTTTCTCCAAGGACAAAAACATGACGTTTTACCTTATGTAAGAGTTGCAGGTCTACCTCTGAGACAGGTGTTACTTTTGTCATTGGGTTATGTTGGCCTCTGAGCCAGACCTTTACAACTAAAGTACACAACAATGCAAACAAAAAACTGGTCATGTGAGTGGTAGCCAAGCAACTCCAGTGATCTGTTAAGCCTGGCTCACACTGCAGGATCATCGGGCCGATTTGAGCTCCGATTCCTCCTTCCCGACAATCGCAGGGTCGCTCCCGACTCGAGGCTGCTCAGACCCGATTATCTGCTCAGATTATCTCGTAGAGTGAGCGGTACAAAGATCCAATCTTAACGTTCCCCGATCTGCCCGCCGATCGCCTGGGACGCCCCGATTTACTAACATGTTTGATATTTAGAATTTAAAATCTTGATGAATACTTCATGAAAGGGTCCGGCAGAAGTTGTGTGTGACTACAATATAAAAACGAGAGACAAGGGAGGACTGTAGTCATGGCGACCAGGCGTTCCTTTTTACTGGTTTTCAGTACAGATCATCAGTGCAGCACTTTTCTGAAACCATACACCTACAATTGTATCAACTTTCTTATATCCTACAACAACTTCCACTTCCTTTTCTTTCACCAACCGTCGTCCTTTGGAGTTTTCAAATGAAACTTTATTAACAATTGTCAACGCTCCATCACGATTTCACTCGTACAGTGTGAGCTCTCCGGCCGTGCCCGACAATCGGGTCGTACAGTGTGAGCACGTCAATCTCAAGGTCTGGTCGTACAGTGTGAGCTGACATGACACCCCGACTTTTATACAATCGGGGAAAAATCGCACAGTGTGAGCCAGGCTTTAGGTACAATAACAGTTGTAGTACCAAACTTTACCTTTCTCTAATGTTGTCAGACACTTTGAACCATGATCTGAGCGGCACTTCTCTATATAAAACTAACTGTTATTCTCAGTTTTGTGTACAACAACGCTTCCATGCACTGTACTCCTCTCAGAATTGGCTCCGCTGGATTGAGGAAACTTCTCCCCACCAGTTGATATCCAAATTACTATGCATTAAAGTTGGTGGCGCTGACAACACTGGTGTCATTTATCACACATTATCTTTTACATGACGAACGAACGGCGAGGAGAGGCAGTATGAGGAAGCGTCCCCATCTTTCAAATCAGTGATGTGGGGACATTTTCGGTTTTAGCGTTAAGTAGAATGACAAGGAAACAAAATAAATCACAGTCTGCAAACATTTGTTTTACCAGGTCGCCTACTCAGTGGAAACACGTTTCTAATATGAACCTACTGAACTGTTGTCACATGCAGCCAACAGCTGATACCTGCAACATCGAGGTATGTATTGAACCATGAGCTGACTGTATCATTGCCCCCCTAATTCAGACCCTGGTTAATTTTATGAGTCCAAGTGTCAGAACTAAAAATACCAGAGTTATACTTCAAAGTCGACTGGGATCAAACAGTCACAGAGTGATGCACAACTGTAGCAACCAGCTCTTAATCATCCACCACCGCCATTATTTTTTTGGAATTCTTCAGATGTGTTATTCTGTTTGGTAACATCTATTAAACTGGTATAAATTCCAAAGCACATCATCAGTTTGATTAAAGTACAGCAGCAGTAGAACAGACATGTTTTGTGTTACTTGTAATATTAAGTATGAAGAGGGAATCTTCAAGTGTCCTGGAAAAAATAAGTAAAAAGGAATCGATAAGGGTGCTTGATGCTGTCGTCTTCAACTGCACATTCCAAAGAGACATCCAATAAATTAAGGTTTAGTAAACGTCTGTTAAGAACTCTTTACACCTCTTTAATAGAACTCTTTACACCTGATGTCACACCTACACATTCACACACTGATGGCAGTGATTGCTATGCAGTGAGACCATCAGATGTGATTAATTGATACACATTCGTATGCCGCTGATTAAGCAGCGAGAGCAGCTTGGGGGTTAAGTGTCTCGCCCAAGGTCACATCAAACATTTGGCTGCAGTAACTGGGGCTCGAACCCCTCGACCTTCTGGTTGAGAGACGACCGACTCTACCACTGAGCCAAGTCCCGCATCCAATATAAACTCCTCCTACTCACCTACAAATCTCTCCATGGTCTAGCACCGCCGTACCTCACCGACCTCCTGCATCCCTACACCCCGTCCCGACAGCTGCGGTCCTCAGCCACAGGCCTGCTCTCCACACACACACCAAACTGCCATCTTTTGGTGACAGAGCCTCCAGTGCCTAATTGAATAGTGAATAAGTGAATAGAAGAGCTGTGAACCTACACTCCAACAGGTCAGCCAGAGTCTTGGTCCGCAGCGCGACAGGACGTTTGGTTTTGTCGTTGGTGATGGCAAAGTCCTGCATGCCCAGCTCCTCCGCCACTTTAGCCTGCGTGCGGTTGTTCACCAGAGAACTGCGAAGCAACTGTGGACACAAAAATAAATCAGTTCAATTTATTCATTTATTTATTTGTTTTTAATCCAGATAAAGTTTCTCTTACAAATGTTGCTCTAGCTTTAAAGGGGTCATATTCTGCTTTTTTCTGGGTTTATATGCTCTTTAGTGTGTTTTCCAAGTGTCCTGTGCATGTTTAGGCACATCGATGTGCAAAAATTCAAAGTCCGCGGAAACGCCGCTTCTCCTACCTCCTCCTGTTAGCTGTAGCATTAGCCGCATGTAACGCTCGGTTCTAGCCCCCCTCAAAAAAACTTTGCCAGTGTGACGTCTTGTCAGTGTGAGATCACTGATCTAAGCCCATTGGCTCGTTGTGGCAAGCCCAGCAGCTCATGTTGCAGGCCCATTAAGATTAGATTAGATTCAACTTTATTGTCATTGTGCAGAGTACAAGTACAGAGACAACAAAATGTTTTTGGCATTCTAACCAAAAAAAGTGCAAAAGAGCAACAAGGTGCAGCACAAACATGAATAGGCATAAAGTGCAATATGGTAGTAAGGTAATACGGTAAGCTGGTGCAGAGGATACAAATAAGACTGGGATATTATAGAGCAGCATTGATGGATATAAGATAGTTACAGTATGGACAATATTTACAGTATGGACATTATAAACAATATGCTAATAAATATCAAGTGGAATAGGATATTATATATACAGTCGTATAGGAAGTGCAGTGTTCAATGTAAAGTCAAGTACAAATGTAAAGTCAAGAATTTAGGAGTATTGCAGTGTCCACGGGGGGTGGTTGAGGAGGAGGAGGGGGGTGGAGCAAAGTACACTTGGGTATGGAGTTCAGTAGGGTGACAGCCTGAGGGAAAAAACTTCTTCTGAATTAATTTCTGTAGCACGCCCACGATATGCCGCAGCCTGCGGTAGCACAGTAGTGCTAAGGTGCTAATGTTTTTTCTCCCCTCGAAGCCAAAGTGGCTGCATTCCCAATATGGTAAAAGGGGCGGGACATGTCCGAGAACCGTGCTGAGTGACTGACCAATTACGGCAGAGCCGACAGGCCGACCAATCAGATCAGACTTGGCACACGTGGGGACTCTGAACGTGGGCACTTCAGAGCCTTAGAGAGAGTCAGAAGAGAGCCGGTGCATGGAGCGGCAGGACATGAAAACAGACACTTTTTTAGAACTTTGTGAACATACTTCAGTACATAGATTAAATATATGAACCCCAAAAAGGGCAGAATATGACCTCTTCAACATCAAAATTCTATCGGTACATGGAAAACAACTTGGACAAACCAAAAAGGTCAGTTTAAAAAAAAAATGCACCACATTGAAGTCAAACATATACATAACAGATACACAGAAAAAACATTTGAGCTCCACGTTAAATATGTGAGTATTAAGGAACGGGAAAAAAAACTCCAGTCCACCTGTCAGAAAAGTGCTGAAGGTAGTGGCCGCACACAAACACTGCTGCCATGAGAGTTACACGGAGAGCACACAGAAACATCAAAAACACAAGCCTCACATAGAATAATTCATCAAAGACAGAAATGGTAATGCGGAGTAAATGTTTCAGGGAGATTGCACGTTGCTCTGTTAAATATTACATTGTGACTCGGAGCTCGGGAGGATGACAACATGTTAGACTCGGGGCGAGGTGCATTTACGACTCTAAAAGGAAAAAAAACACAAACACGTTAAATATAGCTGCGAGATGCGGAACAGAGCAAATAGAATGCAATGTGACTTGTCTGAATCTTTCTCGCTGTGATGTGCTCTCCTTAGCAGTACACACGGAATCTCAAACACACACACACACACACACACCGGTTGAATGAGCACTTTCCCCCCCCGATTTCAAATCCATTTCAGATGCACCCCTTTCTTGACTCCTGAGCTTAGGCATCGCTGGAGCTTTCAGTCTCTCCACCAAAGCTCGCTGGAAGCTTTTAAACAAATGACGTCACAGCTTCCAACTCTAAGGAATAATAAAGATCTGACTGCAGAAGGGTTCTTTTATTTCCAGGTTCAGACCAGTTCTATCCCTCTGGCCTGGAGCACTCAAGTCTTCTGAAAAACAGAAGTGCTGACGCTCGAAATAAGAAGACGGAGTCGTGACGCCTTCTGTCAGGAAACGCACTTGCATGTTCAAAAGGTGTGATCATTTGCTTTTGCAACCTGAGTTACAAGCCACAACTTTATTTCTCAGACACCTGACAGCTCGGGCGGGGAAAAACAAAATGTGCCAACAAAAGACATGTTATTGAGAAAAAAAAAAAACACTGAGCAATTCTGTCTCATGACAATACCCATCACAAGGAGTACAGTAAACACAGAGGCGCAGTGTGGGGCGAGCAGAGGAAGAGAGTTACTTTGTGGGAAACGAGCAGAAAGAAAAAAGAGGAGGAGGGAAGGAGGTGAGTACCTGGCTGGCACTGTGAGAATCAAAGATTGATGGGGAGGTAGGCAGGAAGGAAGTGGAGAAGGGAAGAAATAACACCCACACACACAAAAATACAAAAGCACAGCTGTAACTTCCTGCCAGGTGAGTGGAGAAGGGAGGAATGGCGGTTAAAAGCAACTTCAGACGGGAGAGGCACAAAGACGGAGAAATCCATCGATACCATTTTCTTCTTCTCTGTTCCGTTTCTGCTAAAGCACCGAACCTCTCTGACACATGTAGGATAAAAACAACACATTTATACATCTGTTTTGTACTACTATGTTTGCTAACATTACTGTATGGCCTGGCTCAATCCTCTAAAGGAATCCCAGAGTTTAAACAATATGAGCCACTGCTAACAAGCTGAGCTAATCTTAGCCGCTTGGCCTGTAGCCACTCCTGAGGTAAAAAAACAACCCTATTTCCTAACAATACATTCATATATTTGATCATTTAATCATTTGTTTCTGTTTCTCTTCCTGCTCTTACCTTCTTATTGCTGTTCTCTTTTGATTTACTTTTAGCTCTTTTAGTTTCTTACATCTTTTTAAATCTTTGCTCCTCTTGGTCTCAGCTCGTGTTGTTGGGTTCTTGTGTTGCCTGGGTTCTTATAATGGTTCTTGTGATGGTTCTTGTGATGGTTCTTGTGATGGTTCTTGTGATGGTTCTTGTGATGGTTCTTATAATGGTTCTTGTGATGGTTCTTGTGATGGTTCTTGTGATGGTTCTTGTGATGGTTCTTATGATGGTTCTTGTAATGGTTCTTGTAATGGTTCTTGTAATGGTTCTTGTAATGGTTCTTGTGATGGTTCTTGTGATGGTTCTTGTAATGGTTCTTGTGATGTTTCTTGTGATGGTTCTTGTGATGGTTCTTGTCATGGTTCTTGTGATGGTTGTTATGATGGTTCTTGTGATGGTTCTTGTGATGGTTCTTGTGATGGTTCTTGTGATGGTTCTTGTGATGGTTCTTGTGATGGTTGTTATGATGGTTCTTGTGATGGTTCTTGTGATGGTCTGGTTCTATATGTCTGTTGGGTATCGTGCACTTTGGGTTCTTTTCTGTTGAATTGTATTTAATTATTTTTAGTATTTAGTATTTGTTCTGTTCTTGTTGTTGTTTATGTTCTTCTGTGTTTGGTTTAGTTTGTTCTTGTTTTTGCTGTTTGTCAAAGCACTTTGTAAACCTGTGTTTTTCAAAGGTTCTATATCAATAAAGTTATAATTATTATTATTATTATTATTATTATATTTGTGTTATTACCTTTTTTTAAATAAGAATGAATCTGGAATATATACATACAGCGTTAAAATGATTGTTGAGAGACACATCATGCTAACACTTTGCTTCCTTTGGTTAACAATACTCCACTGAAAACATGTGTATGTGTTGTTGATTGCAATCATTACATAAATACTTGAAATAGTCCTCCCCACTCTAAAACAACACATACTTTTAATTCATCAGTCAAACTTTGAGAAGCACTTTGCAGATAATAATAAAGTAGCACAAAGTGCTTTACATAATAACTAATCAATAAACAATAACCCATTACATCTACTTCACCCATCCCCTAAATCTTTCCTGTGAAGGCTATTGTTTAGCAGAAGAAGAAACAAGTGATTATTTTGTCATGCTAAAAAAACATATCAGATCAGTGCATTGTCCTTTTAGGGTATCCAATCCAATCCAACTTTATTTGTTAAGCACTTTAAAACCAAAGCGCTGTACAGAAGAATAAATAAAATACAAAGCAGCTCACATGAGATAAAAGAAAAATACAGAGAAATACAGAATCAATTTAAAAGACATAAAACATGAGTAAAATGAAAAGGCACGCAAAAAAAAAAAATAATAATAATAATAAGTTGAAGGTGGCTAGAGTTGGAAACCAGGGAGAGAGTGACATGTGCAGAAGGAGCAGCAGGTCAGATTTGAACCCAGGCCGCCCGCTTGCAGGAACGATAGTCTCCGTGTATATTGGGGCGCGTACTAACAGCTAGACCATCGGCACCCTAAGTGGCATTTCTCAAACCAGTATCGGAACATCTCCACAGAGGCGAGATAAACAAAACTACAGGTGCAAAAAGAGAGTTTCCTGTACATGTGATTGGATCTTACCGTTAAATGTCCTTCATGGTGGTCGGGGAAGTGGATGAAGAGGTACTCCGTGGCCACCAGCTGCATGATCGAGTCTCCCAGGAACTCCATCCTCTGGTTGTGGCCCCTGGACGAGAGGAAGGGATTCAGAGTAAGAACAACCTGACACTGGCTGTGAATTGGGGTATGCATGAATAGATTTTACAACAGATACGGATTGCACATGGCTTGCCTCCAGAGACCCCCATCTCCCCTTATCCCCGTCTGCTGTGAGGGACACGTGTGAACAAACATCTCAGGAA
The DNA here is from genome assembly GCF_963930695.1 of Labrus bergylta. Taxonomy (NCBI): domain Eukaryota; kingdom Metazoa; phylum Chordata; class Actinopteri; order Labriformes; family Labridae; genus Labrus; species Labrus bergylta. The sequence goes on along the minus strand of NC_089214.1, from coordinate 3,064,770 downwards.
GATTCAACGTTCACACTGTTTGAAAATTGCACGCGTGAAGCAGCTTCAGACAATAAAGAGCCGTGCAGATGAGCCAGACAGAAGTCAATCACAACATGATGAGTTACGCCTCCACAGTCTGGCGGTCTGATCAGTTAAAAGATGCTTAATTACACTCTCAAATGTCATATCATACATGCGGTTTTGCTATTTAAGAGCCAGCTTCCACAGGCTTCAAATAAAAAAGAGAAAGCAAGGCTACAGTAGAATGTGAGGAGAAACTAAATGTTAGGGTTGAGCTTTGGAGGGTTTGGAGAAATGGGGTTAAAAAAAAGGGAGGGGGCAGGAGTGGTATAGCAGGAGGTTATTCAGCTACACATCAGCAGGGAATGAAAGGCATCGTGCTCGCTCGACGAATCTTTAAGGCTTTTAACAGGAACAGAAAGTAGTCGGTGGATGTACATTACATATGTGGCCTCTGGGAGCAGCTGCACTGACGGGCTGTGTGACAACCTTGGAGGCTGAGTAGCAAGAAAGCTCTTCTGAAGGAAAAAACGCTCGACTTTGATTGCAATTCAAATGCAGGGGAAAATAAAAGCTCTGCTACACCTGCAGGAGTGCCCCATGAACAGAGAAAATGCACAAAGGTTTTTTTTTCCAGGAAAACTTTCCAACAATTCCAACCAGAAAAAAAAAAAATATTGCAGTGCTGTGATGCAGTTTGTCAGCTTCCTGCCTTTCTCTCTATCTGTGAAAGGCAGGTCATTAATTAAACAGAATTATAGATCAGCATTGCAGATGTGGGCTGGTGCTGTGCCAGGCAGGCAGGAAGCCCTGGGTGGGGGGGGGGGCTGAGTAAGTGAGAGTCATGCAAGCAGGGAGGTATATCAGGCAAGCAGAGCACATGTCTATCTATAGATGAGATCTCCTCGCGGGAGGTGGGAAACGTCTGAAGATGAGAGAGAAAGATGCAGAGGTAGAAGATGAGGAGGAGGCCGACATCAAAGAGGAGAAAAAGTTTATTGTCCGATTTCTGGCTCATCTGCCTTCAATGGAGCGCAGCGTGTGTGTGAGGCGCAGATATCGGAGTTTAAAACAGCAGTGAAAGCGTCTTTAGCTGCGATTGTCTGATTTCTTAAAAACATTTATTCTTTTCTTGATTAACTCGTCTGTTGAAAAGACATCCAGTGTTCAAAGACGGACGAAGTCGTCAATTAAAGATTATATAAAACCGAGAGGAAGAGCCAAATGTTCCTACGAGATCAAAAATAAATAAATCGATACTCAAAAGTAGACTCCATACTTTTATTTCAATTAACCAATCAGCAGCTCTTATCTGTGTGTTCTCTTCTCCTGCGTCGTATCTTTGAAGATCATGTCAAACTACAAAATCAAAGAATCTCTGTGGAACCACAGGGATCCCCCCCCCCCCCCATCCTGCCGTCATCACTTTCACTCCCACGTTTGTTCTCAGAAAACAGAAGAGGAGGGTGAAACGAAGACGTTCCAGGCGCTAAATCTGCAACCGCAGCACTTTTAGAAAAGTACAGAACCCCAACGTCTTCATGTTGATTGTTGATTATTATTTCTGTTCATGATTTATAGGATGACATTTCTTGCAATGATGTGAAACTGCTCACGACCATGGCTTCATTTTGTTCAAACCCACTAACACTTCATTTCTATTAGTGATATCAACAACTGATTAACAAATTGATATACAAACTGAATTAGGTGAAGTTCAATGTTATGGAAAAGGTTTGGCCTTATGATAGGAGTGTTAGTGACTTTGCTTGACATATAAGACATGCAGAGGCCCTGAAAAGAAGTGAGATGTTTTTGGATGGAAAAATGGAACTAGTGGTGTAGTACTCAAAACCAGTCTTGGTCTCGAGACTTTTTCAAGGTCTCGTCTCGGTCTCAGAAACTTATATAACAAATATCTTTAATTCATTGAAAATTCGTTTTTTTTATCCCCCTGGTTTCGGCCGCAACCTTCCCGATGTTATGGTCTAAAGAGAGTGACACGCCCCCCCCCCCCCCCCTTGTCTGTGATATTTAAGGTCTCGGTCTTGTCTCGGTCTCGCCCTGCCGTGGTGTTGGTCTTAACTCGCTCATGATCTCTAAATGTTCTCGGTCCTGTCTTGGTCTCGAAGCACTCAGGTCTCGGTCTCGTTTAGCGTGGTCTTAACAACAAAACTAGGTGGAACTGTTTTTTTAAAAGATTAATCTGTTTCCTTTAAAAAAAACAAAAACTGTTTGCCATGACCATGTATTTGTTATTTTTCACAAACTAAAAAACGTGCAAACTTTTATTCTTGCTCTGTCACAAATGAAATAAGGAGATCATGGTGGTAAACAAATGTTCCCCCACCAGACAGCAGATAAGAGACAACTTCATTTCTTTGCGGTCCAGAGCTTCACTTGATGACGCACGTCGACTACCACATGAAAAACTTTCACGAGGATTCTTAATGAAAAGGCTTCACCACAACACGTGGGTGTGAGAGGAGCTGAGGGTGGGATGTGGTAGGGGTGATTTGGAGGGTAACAGACGAGGGAAATGAGGGTCAACTCCCCGCTCCCCCTGCACTTCAGTACTGCACATGTGAACACGTGTCAACAGGTTTGCTGCAGATTCACTTCCATGCATACTGCATGTGAGCCGGGAAAGCTGTGTGCCAGGGAGCATATGCTGGGAAGGAAACAGATTGAGAAGGTGAAGTGTGAGCTAAATTCTTGTCCAACAGGACCCAGAGGGTGAGAGAGGGAACAGAGGAGTGACAGTGAGAGAGGAAAAAGGAGAGATAGAGCGGGTCAAAGAGGAATGCGTCGCTGTGTGAAGCGTCACAAAGAGCCATTCCTTATTCACTTCAACAGCGGAGGCACAATGCTCCGGTAAGGTGGGGGAAATTGAAGTAAAGTGTGGAGCCGGGGTCTTTATTCGCCTTTGACTTTGATCTAAAATACCTTTAACAGCCCCTCTGAAGAGGCGGCGGTGGCATGCTGCCCGCTCCGAGAGAAGGGAGCACTTCCTTTTTTTTTAAGGCCATTTTTTCCCCTCTCGGTTCTAAAAGGGAAATAATGTTCTTGTTTCATATGTGCATGCTTGTGCAAGGATCAAATGTGTAATCTGCAGCTGCTTTCTACAGAGTGTTACTGGGAGGCAAGTGGAGCAGCGGAGGCTTTGGAATCCAACACGCAGCAACAATAGAAAATAAAGAAAAAGACTCTGGCAGTATTGCATGATGTGAAAAAGGAATTGTACAACATCAAACCAGCAATATCACTTCAAAAGGGGGGGGGGGGGGGGGCTTCAATTGAATGAAATCTCAAGGTCTCTCTCTTAACAAAGTTGCACTAAACCAAAGTGAATAGTTTCCCTATAGAGGATTCCTGTTGTATTGGATTTAGAGTTACAGTACTTATGCTATAACAATCTTAAATCTTAAAGAGGACCTTATTTTATGTCATTTAGAAGCTAAACGTCAGATGATTCTTTTACAGTTTCACATATAAACATATAAAGTTAGTCCTTTGCTTACAAAGCACAGACTTCAGACTCTAAATACTTGTCCAGTTAGCTGACACTAGCGACTTTTGGAGTTCTTAATATGGTCATCTGCTTCGGGAAGAGCAACCCACAGAGTGCAGGGATGCACCGTCCTATCGGCTCAGTTTGTCCAGGATTTTTCAGACCGCTCTGACTTAAACCACTCCAAAAGTTCGAAGTAGGCCACAGGGAGGGTCCAGGCACCGCTCTGCCACCAGAGACAGCCCAGACAGACGACGGTGCACTGAGAGTCATTTCCTGGATCTTAGGGGTGTGTTGATAAAATTATCTGCAGTCCATTCAAGCAAATAGGAAAAGGTCAAGGGCAGATCTGTTAGTGACCAAATCTTTTGCCCTACAGTCACTATGTGAGACATTTTTTAACCCTCCTCAAATTATCTGATCACGGTGACAAATGAAAAGAACAATAACTTCTGTAAGTAACGATTTAGCAACAGACACCTCTCCAGTTGTGTGACCTCAGCCAATATGTTCTTTAAAGGTGCTTAAAGGCTTAATAAGTGATTTTTCACTCTTAAATATAATATAAATCAAGTCTATCCTCTGAAAATAACTCTGTGAGTCATGACTGTCTACAATGGGTGTAACACCCGAGTCCCACTGTCTGTGATGTTTTCAGAGTTTTCAGAGTCCTATCTTCACTTTGTTTACATCGCCAGGACGGCCGGCTGACTCCTCCCCTCGTGTATAAAAGTTGTTTAACTGAGGGACTAGAGAAAAGAAGAATAACATACTGTACTCACTGCTTAACTGTGTTTCTAGATCACGCTCATTTCAGGTAAATTTACATGCAGTGTGAAGATACCAGCATAATAAAGATCACTAGCATTAGCATGCTAACACAACAATGCAGCGCGAGTTGTTTTGGTTTCATGCTGGTGCTCAAGGGCGACATCTGCTGGATCATATAGAGGCATATAAAACCTCTAAGGGCGTTTTCACATTAGGCAGGATTGTTTTGTACGGAGCCAGAGCACGACAGCTCCCCCCTCGCCTCTCCTCCGTTGGTTCGCGTTTAGTAACATCGTTCCATGCCCGAGTACACTCCGATACAGCCAACCAAAAAGTCGAAAGAAGATGTAGCAACCATGGCAACCACCCGCTGACTAAGTCCATCCTGCTTACTGTGGAAGTTTTTGATATTTCAGAGACGCCAACAAAGATACACAAACATCTACTGTGCAGCTCAGAGGTCAAAACAGGCCCGTGCTGCGCGGATTGATCTGTTTTCAAAAAGTACAAAAAGGACATCCCACCCATTTAGGGTGAAATGCTGCAGGCATTAAAAACGATCCAATCAAGAAAAGGTTGGTCTCAAAGCAACAGGAGCTAACACGGCTTGTTTCATAGAGAGGGGACTAAAGAGGCCCAGTATCACTGAATTAAAGATTATGTTGTAGAATGCATCGGGAACAATGAGTGAATGAATGAAACCTTTATTGCCACTAGGGGGATATGTCTTGCACCGAGAGCATAAAAACACAATACAAAGTGGGAAAAGACAGTGGAAGCGTATACAGGACAACTCATAAAGACAAAACCATTACCAAAAAAATAATTAAAATACATCATGAAAGCATCACATGATTACAAGAGGGATTTCAACAGCAAGTAACAATGCAAAGCTACTTTCGTGGAATAGCTGATTAAAAATAGAGCTGGAAAAGAATTCAGTATCATTTTCAAATGGTTGCTAAACAACTGATGAAGAAAAGTTACTGCCAATTCTCATTATGACTCATATTTAAATCAGTCAAACGTTTATTGACGTGACATGCACTGGCATCTTTCTATTTATAAAGCTCTCACAGAAAAGCGACCCTCATACCTGACAGAACTCGTACATCTCTCGACTGGGCGCTACCAGACACGTTCCTCCAGACGTTTACTGTTCAATGTTCCTCGAGTCAGATCGGAACTGGATCAGAAAATCAGCTTTTTCTTATTCTGCACCGGACTCTTGGAACAACATACAGCATCTTCTTAAGGGGAAATGAACTTTTACCTTTTGGGCATTTTAGAAACCTGATTTTAAGCCTCCCAACCCTCTGTTTGTAACTGTTTGACATAAGTGTGTTTATTTATTGCAGTTTTGTACTCGCTTAATTATCTCAGTACATTTTAGCCTTTTGTAGACTGACTTTAGCAGTCTTGTATTATCTGTCCCCTGTTTTTCTTTTTGATTTAATGTCTGTTTTCTAATTATTTCTGTAATGACTCGATGTCATTGTAAATGAGGGTTGACCCTCAATGATCTTTCGAGTATAAATAAAGGTTGAATTATTAAAACAAGTCCAGCTAGAAACATTACATTCACATGAGTTTAAAGACTGTATTGATGTCCCTGCATGTATGAATGTTTCACCCGACTCTTCTCAAAGCTGCACAGTGCTCTGTACTTCCATTAAACAGATACTGAACTTGAAGAGAGATGGAGAGTCTTTTTTCACTAACAGTGAAATTCTTGCAACAGCCGGCTCTTCCGCTGTGAGAGGAGATAGGAAGCCTGGCGCCTGGGGGCCACGGCTCTCCATTTCTGCAGTCTGATGCTAGCCTCCGGTCTGTGCTGCCTCTCGACAGGGTTAAACTCCCATCCTCGCTTCTTGTGCCGTGTCTTCTTCTTCTTCTTCGTCTTCGTCTTCTTCTAGGTCAGTTTGTCCTCTATTTTCTGCATCCAGTCGATCCTCTGACCTGGGTCCTTTTTCTCCTCGTCTGCTGCCTCACCTGATTGTCTGACCTTCCTTTTTATCTATATCTGACCTCCTTCTTTCTCGCCATCACGGCAGCATGACCTACTTTTTATATAACCTTTGGTCCTTATGGGCAGCCGTAGCTCAGTTCCAGCTCTCAAGTCAGTGGGCGTTATTTAGGTCAGCCTGTCTTTGGCCACTAATGAGCTACCGAACATAAATTACCCTGAAAATATATGAATTTTCTCATTTGGCTCCAGGAAAAATATGTACCAAATTCAATGAAATAAAAAATGCATTAGGTTAATTTCCACCTTGAATATAAATATATATGTATATTCTAGCTAATTCATTAGATAAGCTGAGGTATAACTCTTTAACGTTTTGTGCATGAAGACCACTACAGAGGCCGTAGTAGTCCTCAAAGCGGGCAGATTGGAATCTGACTTGTTGGCTCGTTTGCTGCACATCAATCCCAACTCTTTGGCTCCCTGATTTCTGACTCTATCCACTGTCCACCTGTCACTTGAATAAAAGGCATAAGAGGCCCTCCTACTCCAACCCTTTACCCAGATCACATCCCCTATTGTTCTGGTTTGTTTGTTTTGTGTTTTAAGGGGTTAGGTTTTTCTTCTTTTAGTATTTGAGTGTTTCTATTGCTCTCACCTCTTTTTATTGCCTTTGCCTTTTTATTGCTGTTATCTGTTTTCATCTGCTTTTAGCTCTTTTACTTCCAAACATCATCTTAAATATTTGGTTTTCTTGGTCCCAGTTCGTGTTGCCTGGGTCCTTATGATGGTTCTTATGATGGTTCTTATGATGGTTCCTTTGATGAGTCTTGTGATGGTTGGGTTAAATATGTTTTCAGGTATTCTGCTGGATGCTTTCTTTTGCTGTTGGGTTGTTTTTTTGTTGTTCTCGTATTTTTGCGTTGTCTATAGCTTTGCTGTTTTTTATGTTCTTCTGTGTTTGCTCGTACGTGTTTGGGTTCTTTTGCTTTGTTCTTTTTTTTTTAAATGCTTTTTCTTGTATGTCAAAGCACTTTTCTTCCGTTCATTTTCTTATGATTTTTCTCTGTTTTTGTGTGTGTTGATTTTAGGTCTGTGCCGTTTTATTGATTTTATTGAACTTTAATAAATCTCAGACTTCTACATAAAGACTTTTCAATGGGCTTGGATTCTGAGGTGATTTATTCCCCCGGGAGATATTGAAAATAATGTAAGAAAACTACAATAAATACATATATATATATAAAATATTGTAAAGAGTTACATTTTGTCAGATTTAAATGGACCGAGTGGGAAAGTCTTCTTGGTATCAACCTTGAGTTGGAAAGTCCTCAAAGTAAACTCAGTGGGAGTCAAACCTCTGCACCTCTAATCGACTTCACTGACCATGAGTGGGGAGAGGTTTGACACTTTAGTGATGGATTAGATCACACACGGCAGAGTACTGTATGTGGGAACGTGTGCACATGATACACACACACACACACACACACACACACACACACACACACACACACACACACACACACACACACACACACACACACACACACACACACACACACACACACACACACACACACACACACACACACACACACACACACACACACACACACACACACACACACACACTGTCCTTGTGGCAAACCTAAGCAAGCAATTACAGAGTGCAGCCTGCCAATAAGATATCAGAGGTGTGCTGCCAAGGCTAATTTGCTTTAGCTGTCAAACTCACTATTGTGTTCTGTTGTAAAGCTCAGAAGTGAGTTAAGCCTCCATTGCAAATAACCCTCTCGTACTCGAGCATCAGAAAACACCTTCAATTGGAGTGAGCAGTCTCATTAGTGAACACATTTTCTTATGAAACTAGCAATCTTTTTTTTTAAACTTGCATACCATCAATGAACGAGCAAGGTTACACACACAAACAGTGATTCTTTTTACACACACACACACACACACACTGAGCCGGTCTTTCTCCGTTTGAGTCTAAGTCATCTCTGTAGAAGTTTGTAACTTTACTTTCTATTGAACAAATGTCATCGCTGCAGCGGAGACGTAAAAAAAAAAAAAAAAACAACTCCAATGTCAGAGCCGAACATACGAGCATATAGCTGCAAAATGATGCAGTAAACGGGGGAAACAAACCAAATGCACAGCTCTCCACACTGAAAAGTATATGTGGTCCAAATAACATCTGGATAAAACAACAACTGCCTTAATTGTCGCATTACTCCTTCAACCTGTTACGCCATACTCATTTACATTAGTGAGTGTTTCTCAGAATGAAAGTGTATTCATGGCTGGCACAGGGGATTTATGAAAGTATTTGAGTAAGTATGCTGACATTAACAAAGGGGAGGTCACACCACAATCACTAACAGGAAGTACATATAACAGATCAACATGTCTGTCTTTGATTGTCGGTGAACAGTGGGGGGGATGTCCGCTAATCAATCTTGGATTACATTGTACCTTAAGGCTGATAACGAACTATGAACAATCCAGATGTGGAGTGGCAGTTCGTCCCAGCAGTCAGCATTGGCGTCCTGTGCAGAGGCTAAAGTCCTCGTGGTTTGAGTCTGACCACGGACAATTACAGCGTGTCATCCCTCAGTCTCTTCTCTCAACATTTGCCCTCTCTCTCTGCACTGTCCTAACCTCTTAAAGGCACAAAAATATCTTTAAAAGAAAAAAACAAGAAATAGCAGACAGACATGAAAAAAATTCATTCCAAGCAATGCTGAGATTATTGCCTTCTTCAGAATAGGACATGATGTCACAGTGACCTTGACATTTGAGATTCACGGGGAAATTAAGTCTGTTCCAGATTTTAGATGATTGGTCCTCGTGTTTCAGAGATATTGCATTCACAGGAATGTGATGGGAATAATAGTTGGTGTTCTTCTAGGACATGCTGCGTATGATCCGTTGCAGCACAGTTTACATGGGATCTTTTTGCCAATCAAATGTATTTTTAATTTCAAATGTATTTCTCTTTTAATTCAAAATAATTGGACACATTCTTGAGTGACAGCCATAAAAAAATGAGTCTGAGAATTCACATCGCCCTTGATCTTTGACCACCAAAATAATCGCTTCATTGTTGAGTCTAGGAGGACGTACGTGTGAAGTTTGAAGATTTTCCAACCTGACTTGATAAATGGCTTTTACCAGAAAGAGACGAACAGATAACCCCCCAAAAAAACATCCTGCCTCCGACCACAGCTGTGGCCAAGCAAGAAATCATTAAATTCAAAAGAAAAAAATGAACCAATAAGAGGGTTGAACGGTAGTAAATAAAGAAGTACCATGTTCAAACCTTTCGACCTTGTCAACCCTGTGTATCAAAACAACACTTCCCATGAGGCAGTGGGGTTATGGCCTCAAAAATACATGCAGATTTGGGGACTTCAGTTTTCCCTGAGCCTCTCTCGGCTGTTAAACTATTAGATTAGGCTCGAAAACAGAAATTAACTACGCTACCTTGAACGTGACATTCAAGGCATCATGTGCTACACAGGCAATAAGAAAATGTGAAAGCTGCAGGGAACATAATGATGATGTGGGAGGAGGCGGCATTCACAACGCACACCCGCACACACACGTTTTTAAAACGCTGGACGTTTGATAAAACTCCCAGCATCTCCGATCATATTATACATTATAATGCATCATGGCTCATTACCTCTGAAGGGAACAGAAGACACAGTCTGGCCTGTTCTGCAGCATCCTTTGCAAATTACATCTGGCCAACTAGTGCCTCGCTTTGCATTTTTATTGGCTTTAACTCTGCTACCGACAAACAAACAAACAAACGGTCAAACACACACGGAGCGAGCGGAGCGAGCGGACTTACAGGGTGAGGTGGTTGAAGCCGACGGTCCTCAAGGTGAAAGCTCGGGCCAGGAGGCGCACATGTGTGAACAGAACTCCAATGGAGTCCTCAAAGCTGGTCAGTTTCTGGAGGACGGGAGACGTCTCGATCAGCTGCCTGTCCGTCTGAGGCTCCTGGACCTGAGCGAGGACAAAAGATGAGTTGGTGAGGAAAAAAGAAAGTGGACCTGCACAGGTCACAAAGGGCTGCAAAGGAAACACTATTCCAATTTAAACATGGGAATAAAAGCATCGACAAAACACCTTCCAGAGACAAACTGTTGAACTTCCCTTAAGTGATTAAAAACAAGACCTCTGACTACTCAGAGTGCTTTTACACTGCAGGTCACACCTACACATTCACACACTGAAGGTAGAGGCTGCTGAGTAAAGTGACCACCAGAAGTAACTAATCCCATTCATACACATTCATACACCCCCAAAGCAGGGGGAGCAATTCAGGGTATCTTGCCCAAGGACACATCGGACATGTAGCTGCAGGAGCTGGGGATCGAAACCAGCACAACAACAACTTTCCGGTTGAGAGATGCCCGACTCCACCAGAATCAGAATCGGTGTACATTTACACAGTACAAATAATACAGTATAAGAAAATAGAATTTCAAAATGTAAAATATAAAATATAAAAAATAAAGATAAAAAACATAAAATGTACAAAAGGTGCAATATGTAGGAGCTGTGTAGTGGACAAAGAAAAAAAAGAAACTGAGCCACAAGAGAGAAAGAAATCTGATCAAATTAGAACACTGATCACATTTACTTCTATAGGTCTATATGGTATAGAGCAATTTCATTATTATTAGTTGATTCATGGATTTTTAACTAAAGATCTAAGAGAATTAAACCAAACCAAAAGTAAGATAAGAAGTAGAGATCTTAAAATAGAAAATCTTAAAATGCTCAGATGGACACAAACCAGCGTGACCACTTTAAAGATCCTCGACAGAGACACAAAAAGCCTCCTGCTTACTCTCAGTGAAGTCGTTCTGCATAAGAGCCTCGCGTAAAAATGCCTCAAATGAAGTGAGCTTCTACAGCATGCACTGCTCGAGGGCCTGTTTAGAGTGTGTGTGCTTTTTCCTCCGCCTCAAAACAAACTCCGATGATCTCGCAGCAGATGGAATCTCTTCTGTCATTAAAGTTTGAAGTCAAACAGCTTTGCTTTTCTTTTTTTTTCTTACTTCTCGTTCTAGATCCGGCGTTTCAAGCGGTCAATTAATATCTCTTGAGCTTCAGTGGCAGTGTAAGTGTAGAGCTGGCGCATATCAGACACTCTGAGCCGTGTGACTTTGATGAGTTTTGAAAGAATAGTTATTAGTTTTTAGAAAATCGCTGCAGATTAGACTTTTAAAAGAAGCTGTCAGAGTGTAATGTGGACGGGTTGAGGAGACATGCTGCTGAATATGAGTGCAGATATTTCTTATGAATTAAAAAAATACACCCATCCATCCATTCTCTATACTACTTTTCCCGATTTGGGTCGCGGGGAGGATGGAGCCGATCCCAGCTGTCATTGGGCGAGAGGCTGGGTACACCCTGGTTTTGTCGCCTGTCAATCACAGAGCTGACATATAGAGACAGACAACCAGCCACACTCACAGTCACACCTACGGGCAATTTAGAGTCACCACTTAAGCTAACGAGCATGTCTCTGGACTGTGGGAGGAAGCTGGAGTACCCAGAGCATGCACGTGGAGAACATGCAGATTCCACAGAGAGAGGCTCCTGTCCAACAGGGATTCGAACCTCCTAGCTGTGAGGCAACAGCACTAACCACTGCACCACCGTGCAGCCCTGGAAAAAACATGGTGTCCTTAAAAAAAATAAATAAAGTTCATGCCTGTTTGTTAAATGAAGAGATGTCCTTAAAGATGCATTCATTAGACTCTAGGAAACATCTAATTGGTCTCTGTGTGGTATGACTGAGAGCTTAACCAAGACATCTCTGCAGTAGGAATAGAAACATGGAGGGAAACGTTTTGATGTGGACATTCAAAGAGAACTATTGTGTTAGCTTGAACCAAAGAAAGCTACATTCTAATCTCTCCACTCTCTTTTTGTTTCTCATGAAGAAATGACCAGTGAACACGTTCTTCTTCCACGTCAAGCCAGTGCGTGGAGCAGAGATTTATTTTTAAACTCTGTGTTTTAATTGCAGTGCCGCCAGTAATGTCATGGCTCCATCTTCCAATATGTCCTAAGAAACATTTCATTTCGCCCCCCCCCCACACGTTAATTAAGGGGAGGCGTTTAAATGTCATGCATCACAACTAATGGCATCTGAAGAGTTCAGCCCTCTTATAGGCAGTCGCTGTCCTTCAGGGGTGGAAAGGCCAGCAGCAAGGCTTCAAACGAAGTGGAGAAAAAAAAATCAACAGCATTTATGAAAAAAACAAACACTTTTTGAAATGGCTTCAAAGCATCACTTTCAGCTCAGTCCAGACAGAACTCAGAATCAGAGCCGAGGTCTTCTGAGACCTGGGGAAAAAAAAGAGAGATTTTGAAACGCAGACTAAATGACGTTCTGGTAAATTATTGTGGAGAGCTGAGGGTGATGATGCGCTGGTGCGGATCAGTCGAACACGAAAAGACATGAATGTGGTGCCTGTCGACGACGGAGCATTCTCCCGCGCTCTGTGGGGCGCGTCGTGGCCACGGCTAATGTATGCGTGTATGCCAAAGACGGCAACACGCATAATTACCCACATCCTGGCGAGCTGCCACTGCCATCCTCTCAAGTCTCATTAAGGCAGCTCCTTTTTACCTGCGTTTGTCAAACCAGACTTGGTCAAGCAGGAAGAAAAGGGGGAGGGGGGGGTCTTTGAGTGGCCACATAAGGCTGGCTCCAAAAGCGTCATGGTAAACTCCTATCATGTAGCAAAAGTGACCGAGTTTAGGTCTCCCTCCCCCCCACGCTCTGCCAATGAAAGGCGTCTGATCCAACCTTCACAACAGGGTCCTAAGTCTCTGACTAGACTCTTCTCCTCTGTCGCCCCCCGGTGGTGGAATGAACTTCCAAACTCCATTCAATCTGCAGAGTCCCTCTGCACCTTTAAGAAAAAGCTAAAGACCCAGCTCTTTCATGAATACCTACTAACTTAATGATGATGGTCTCCATATTATTGATGATGATGATGGTAATGACGATGGTTTTTGTTTGACAACGACGACTTATAAGATGGTTTCTATACTGATTAGAGCTCTCAAGAACTGCCCTCAATGTTGTGCTTTGCCTCTGGTCACTTCCTGTCAGCACCTGTGTGTCCAATCAGACTCAAAGCTGATCGTTTGCTCTTACTGACATTGTTCCCTTTTTTCTAGATCCTTGCTTGTGTTGTTCTTACTCTCTGATGTACGTTGGTTTGGATAAAAGCGTCTGCTAAATGAATTGTAGAATTGGTCTGTACAGCCTCTCTGTTCATGCATGGCTGCTGTTAAGCCTTTTTTTTACTTGTATATTAAGGCTTAAAGTTGTGCATTTAGTGAAAGGTGGTCGCTGGTAACTGTCTGTTAGCTAAATCAGTCACTGAACTTGTTATCTCAGCGCTCTAAACTTGATATCTGCCTGGCTTACATTTTAGTTTTACTACCTGGTTGTAGTAAAGTGTGCGATCAAGGAATTTGAAGTGAGGGAAATTCTGGTATTATTACATTTTAGGCATGCAATGATGTATCAATTAAATATTGGTATGATATATTGCCCCACCGGCAAATAATCTGGGATGCATCAATGTCAGTAACCAGTGTTTATCTGTTGTGTCGCATCATTTTGGTGCTGGCAAGCTTAGTATACAGAACTGTTGAGTCAGATAAGAGGTTTTTCTTACTGGGGAGGAGAAGTTGGACAAACTGATTTATGTTCACAGTTATTTAGGACAGAAAATGTTGGCAGTGTGGGAGTCTTATACCGTCTCTGGGAAAGATCAGTTTCATGTAGAAAAAAAAAACAAACGCTCTGTTCAGCTAATACCACAAATAGAATCTCATTCTGGGAGAGACATGAGGGTAAAATTGCTAATTACACAACTAAGGTATCAGCCTTTAGCTTCAACTGTATTGTTTTGATAATCTGGTGTATTCAAACCCCTCCCCTGTCTCAAGTCTCGTGTCATCCTCATTCAAATATGGTAAAACCCAAGTCTTCAAAAACTACACTCACATTCACACCTAGGGGAAATTTAGAGTCACCAATTAACCAGACAGGCGTGTCTTTGGACTGTGGGAGGAAGCTGCAGTTCCCACACGTGTACAGGGAGAACATGCAAACTCCACACATATATACTCCTGTCCTACGGGGGATTCAAACCAGGAACCTCCTTGCTGTGAGGCAACAGCGCTAACCAATGCACCGCCCCAAAAAAGCAAAGTCACCGTGGTTACATCTGTTAAATCGGGGGTGACATCTACTGACCTCTCTCCATCATTTTTCAGTCCAAGTTTTAAACTCCTACTGGCCCTCATCAATGATAGAAATAAATAATCAAATAAATGAATGATAAAAGGGGAAATGTGTTTTTCATTGTGAGAGAGAGCTCGGATTAAATCATCAAAAGGTCAGGATGCCATGACGCCACCAAGAGGTTGGCACAATTTAACAGGCGTTACCCCGCTGGCAGGGGAGCACGCAGAGGAAAACCTCAGCCACGCGCAGTGTGTGGTAATGAGGCCGCAGCTCTGAAGCGGCTAATGACTACTCATGCAGCACTGTGTTGGAGGTCCACCCCCTCCCAACCCCCCCCCCATTGCACCGCAGAGTGGTTGCAGGGTTGACCCCGGGGCTCCACCCTTATCCGCGGAGCCCGCCGCTGGGGCCTCTGCTGTGCAACCCACCGGGAAAAACAGACTGCTGGATACGACGGGTTTATTTTAAGCACTGACAAGGCTCAGCTTAATCATTCAGGCGTTGGGGATGGAAAAAATGCAGGGGTGAAGAGGTGAAGATGAGGCAAACAAACATACATACAACACATCAGCAGACAGAAAACACAAAGCTATTTTGGACCAAAACACTGGAATGTATAAGAGATGAACATGCAGCAACACTCACACACACACACACACGCTTAGAGATGAATAAACTGCTTAAAGACGAGTCATACACACAGAGGAACACTTTCCCCACACACAGGCACATCAGAGAGAAGGATGCCTGACGGTCCCTGGGGGCCCCTTGTGATTCGGGACTGTAATCCTGTTATGGCATCTTTGATCTCTTCTTCCAAATCCTAATTTCAAACAAACACTGTTGACATGTTCAATGTTTCTGGGCAGATCATGCAAAGCAAAAAAAAGGAACGGGAGAACAGAGAGACTGAGTGAGGAGGCAGAGAGGGTGAGTCAAGATGCATGATGATGGAGAGGAGGAGAAAAAAGAGAAGGAAAAAGGGCGAAGAGAGAAGAGAGAAGAGAGAGGGAGTCAATGAAAAAAAAAAAAGGGATTAGGGTCTCGACCAAAATGGCGAGCAGCGACACACAGGAGCAGAACAATGGAGACTTGTGAAAGGCTACTGGAGGGCCTTGTGACAGCTTTAAAGAACTCAGTCAGCCTCAGGCGAAATAACAAACAGCTTTTCCACCTCTGTTAGCAAAACACACACACACACACACACACACACACAAACACACAAAAAGCTGCTTTCAGGTTGGAAAACTTCAAAGATGGGAGAACGCTTTTGTGTCTTGGGGTTGAGGTGTGATCTAATGAGAGGCCCCTCGCCAAAACAAACATCAATAATACAAAATATCTTAACCCACCTGCAGGGGGTGTGGTGGGTAGTTGAGCCAGACCTCTCGCAAGTCCTGCAAAAACAGAAAAAGGGGGGAGAAGAAGAGGGGAGTTAGATAGATTTGTATAATATATTAACAGTACTGCATGATTTTCTTGTGGAAAAAGTATTCAGTTTTTCACAGATGCCATGTGTACAATTAACATTTCAAATGCAATGCATTACGCTTCTGCTTCCGGACAAACAACTCCTGCAAAGAAATCATAGATTTTTCTGAGAATTCAAGCGTTTATTTTATTCCAATTTTATCCACCTTTTGCAATTTCTGAGAACTCAAAGTTTGACTTGTTATTCTGGTGAACATGAAAGTTTAACACCGACACAAAGCTCAAATTTCAAACTGTTAAAGTCGGAAATAAAAGGAGCATTAACACAAAAGAAAATCCTTGCATGCAAACTTTTAATAAAAATTGATACCGTGGTTTGAGTATTTATACAGTATCAAGAAAATAATATTGTGACACTTGGATGAGGTAAGATAGACCTAGCTGGTGAACAATGGAATGGGAAATGGCTGGAATGAAAACCAGGTGAAGCACTCTCTAACCCGCAGACAGAAACCATTTCTCAGCATTAAGAATAAACTACACTCTTTAGTGAAGCAATTATTTGATGATGATTCCTCAGCGGATTAAAAAGTGAGGAGGTGATGATGCACCACAGATGGCTCCATGTCAGGGACATTACATTGGTAAGGGCCAAGTGCTGTAAGGTGCCATAAGCAGCCCCAATGGGGGGGCGGCAGTGAAATAAAACGGCAAATGAGTCAGCATCTCATTTTGAGACCAAGAGGTCTGTATATCGACCACCCACTGGGGAGTGAGGTAAGGGAAGCGGGGGGGGGGGGGGGTTGTGGATTGAGGTGGAAGGTGTGGAGGTGTTACGGTTGGAGAGGTTGGTGGGATTTGGCTTTGAGAGGTGTGCTGTCTCTGGAGACACACATTGACAGTGCAGGACTCTCTCTGCCTGTGGAGAGAAACATGTTGCAAGACCAACATGTTTCCTCAACCCCGCTCCGAGGTGACCATAAGATCCAATGGTACAGAGACTCAAAAACAAAAACAAAAAAAGGTATAGAGAAAGAGAGTGAGAGGCAGGAGAAGCTGTGGCTCAAGTTGTTGCCAAGGACAACGCCAGTCAGAAGCCGTTTTTGGGCCTGAGGTCTAATGTTGGGTGAGTCATAGCGGCGATAGAGATGTGGCGAGGGCCTCTAAAGTACAGTATCACTCAGGTGTTTAAAAGGTTCAAGGAGATAAACCCCTTGAAACGCCGGTGCTAGCCCGCAGGGGAGGGGGGGTTGTGGGTGGTTAGCGGCATCGAATGGGCGCCTCGTCTTCGCAAACCCACCCAGCTGGCAACCCCCATCGCCTTGAGCGGCCAATGAAAAATTCATGAAAGTGGTCAATACGTTTCCTTTTCAGGTTGCATGTCTCTGAGGCTGGGACTGCAGTTGGAAAGCACTAAGTACAGAGCAGGTATCAAGTCATCACGTCAGCCTGCCTTGTGAATACAACATGGTGTTCTTGGCCGTGCAGGATGGCATCGCTTAAAGGAAAGTCAATAGCACTTGCTAATGGATTGCTCGCACTTCGACATAGTGATTTTTGCAGGCAGTCAAATTGCTCCGAAAGACGCTCAAGAAAGGGGTTTTCATCCGACACACATGCAGAAAATGAGGCACGAGAAAACGAGCGAGAAACAGGAAAATAAAAACAAAGACCGAAGATGTGAAGTGCAAACAAGTTGCTTCGGTTTGCGATCTGAGGGTTATGATTAAAATCCGTCGACAGGGCGCACACGATCCGCCCACATGCTGTACATAGACCCCAACAGCTAATGTTTCAATTACAGCCATTGCAAAGACAAGGCAGACAATGATTAAGCCAGCATCGAGTGGGGGATTTAAGAATAACAACAGGTTTTTTTTTTTTCCTCCCTCCCTACTCTGTCTCTTTCTCGCTCCCAGCACGAGGAAGGTATAATTACTGGGGGCACAAATCATCATGTGCAGCAGCTGAATCACAGCCATTTGGAGGATGGAGCTCTTGAGCTACAAACAGTAATATAAAGGAGAGAGGGGGGAAAAAAAAAAAAGGGATATGCAAACATGTTTATTCGAATGTCAACGGCCTAGTCGTAATGAGAGTTGAAATTAACTGCAAAATGAAAGGCGATGCGGTGAAACTGCCTGTGATCTACGCTTTAAGGTGGGCTTCAATCAGCGCTGTCAGAGCCCACGGGGGGGGGGTGAGAACGCAGGCTCAGTCTTGCAAGTGATCAGGGCTCACAAGCCAACCGTGAATAGGCAACATCACTACCCACACACACACGCTCTCTCTCTCTCTACCCCCACACACACCCCTTGGGAATGTTGGCCATCCATGATTGGGACATAATGGTGCTCTTCTCTGACAAGGTCCAGTGCTCCTTGACAAATTGGTCTCTAGCTACTGGCTGCCAATCAATCCATCAAACATAGTAGTGCAGCAGAGGAATCAATAAGAGATAGCGCCGCTGATCGATACCAACATAAAAGTAGCCGTAAGTCCAAAGCGAAAGGCTTTTTTGTCAGGAGGGAGTCAAGGTGATCTACCAAAGTCTATCACAGGATTTACTGTCGGAGAGAAGAGCACAACTTTCACAGATTCAGTGAGCGAGGGCAGAAAAAATGTGTATGTGAATGGAGAATGTCCTGTGATTGTGCACATGCATTCATTCTCCGAGCCAATACCACACCAAGGACAACCGTGTTGAAGGCGTGCGCCACTCTCATTCAAACACTGGCAATGTTTGCTGCAATTGTCACAGGACACAGAGTACAAATTGCATGGATATAAAAAAGGCAACAGGGAGAGAAACTGGGGTGTTGTGAAGTGCCAGAGTGAAAAGAGAAGTGGAGTGCATGTTCCTGGTTTACGTAACAGAAATCAAAAACACTTAAATCATTCTCAGAAATACTTATATCCAGTGAATTTCTTCTTTTTGAAACGAGGAGCAGACGTGTGCTTTAATCCTCCCTACAGGAAGTTGCTGCTGCTCCATGCCGGTGAGGTGGCCTTAGTATGGAGGGAGTAGTCAGCCAGCCTTTCACCCGTGTGAACATGTAAGCCTAGCACACCCTACTGGTGTACCAAGAGACCAAAACAATATCAGAGTAAGTCATGTTTGTCCAATACAGTTAAAGCCCCATGCATCAGCATTTGTTTGCAAAAATAAATCAATTTAAAATACACATTAGCCGTGATAACCACATCAAATGACAGATGTGGCTTTTTACCAGAACTTCATAATCATGCATTTCTCTTGTCCAAAATAATCTGGTCATCTTTCTAAGATTATTTGAATGAAACCCTTCCTCCCAATAGCATTCAGCAGCCCCCCCCCCTCCCCCTTTGTTTTTGGCTGGCTGTAATGTTGTGCTAACAGATAACTTTCTTCAGTGTATTGGTCCACTTTTTCTAGCTTGTAAAACATTTCTCAAGAAATCTCAGCATTTTATTTCGACCCCCTGGAACAAATCATTCATGCATTCATCTTCTCCCTACTCGATTTTTTTTTATTTTTTTTTTTTAAGCCAGATGCTTAACCCGGAAAAATGGTAAAACACACATTACTCAAATTTTAGCT
This sequence comes from Labrus bergylta, assembly GCF_963930695.1. Taxonomy (NCBI): domain Eukaryota; kingdom Metazoa; phylum Chordata; class Actinopteri; order Labriformes; family Labridae; genus Labrus; species Labrus bergylta. The sequence continues at coordinate 3,045,206 of NC_089214.1, read as the reverse complement.
TCACTGCGCTGGCTTCCAAGTTTAAATACAGAATTGATTTTAAGATACTGTTAATTACCTTAAGAGAAGTTGTAAATGGTTTTACCCGCTGTGTTTAGAGCTGAGCTTTTAACCCAGTACATCACAGAATATCCACTTAGATCATCGAGCCACAATCTCTTGGCGATTCCACGTAAAACACTCAAAACAGAAGGTGCTCATTTTCTGTTTCAGCTCTGAGACTTTGGACTAATTGATGTAAAGCACTTTATGACCTGGGTTTAGAAAGGTGCTATATAAATAATGTTTATAATTGTTATTATAATATTATTTAAAACAGAAAATCTCTACTTGAGTTAGTTTAAAGCTGCTCACTGCCCCCACCAGACGGGTTGTAGGAAGGAGGGCAGATACTTTGCCATGTTTCCAAAGGCAACCACAACATCGCCATGGTGGCCATCTCGTTTGTCACAGCAACCTTTGTTACATTTGGTGTTTGAGTGCATATGCTTGTGCGCTGGTGTTAATAAAAGCCCAGCAGTTTAGCCCATGGGCGACTCGTGAGATCATCATTATGGTGATTGCTCCTCAAAAGGGGGCCCTTCCCTCAGGACAGTACAGTGGCATCAACATCTCTACTCAGCCATATTGCACTGCTGTTGAGTCCAGGTTGGGAGCAATGGAGCAGCTCCCCCCGAAGAAGATGTTTCCTGCCTCTCTGCTGATGCTTTAATAACCTCCACAGTAATGTCATTAGCAAATTAGCAGCTATTGTTTCCTGCGGGCTTTTGTGCGCAATGAAGCTAGACTCCATCCTCTGAAAGAGCCTTGTTGTTTGGGAACCAGTGCCAGCCAAGGTGTGGTGCTGAGAGACAAAAAATGGTTGGAATTAAATGTTGCACTCCAACCATGAATGCCATACCAATTAGGGAATAACAGAGTGAAGAGCAGGAAAAAACAAAACGGGGCCACTCTTTTTCTGGTGAGGTCTTGGGGTGGAAATTACATGCATGCTTTGTCTTAGGTAGTCATTCTGAATTCTACCTCCGGAGTTGTGGAGCTTTTGTGTTAACTTGTCATGAGAGGACTGGAGCGAGACATCTGTGGGGGTAATGACATCCCGGGGTGTTCGATAGAGGGAAGAGAATGGAAAGTAGAGACTGAGAAAACAAGAGGGTGCAAAAAAAAGAGAGGCACCAGCCGGTATCCTGTTGTTCCAGAGAGAGAAAAGAGGGTATGGGACTGAGCACCCATGTGTGAATGCAGCACCATTCCCATAAATAGGAGCGGCAAAACCTTCCAGGGTGTGATACAGAAAAATGTAGGGTCGTTCAGTTTTGCACGGCATCCCATTAGTTTGGTAATATGCCGTGTGAAGACCCATTCTGACATGTTATGCTAGAAATACAAAAGGATTCAAGTGGTCTCCTCACTCTGTCCTTCGCTCTCTCTCTGGTCTGTATCAACTTACCACCCGGCTGGTGTTTGGCTTTCTGGTCTGAGTCCATCTGTCTCCTCTCAGCATTGTACAGCCATCAGGAGGATTCAGGGGGGGGTTGGTGCTATTTCAATCCTTGGTGTGTATCACCAATAACTTTCAAGCCAAGCTGCAAATCACTAAACTTTGGTTTGAAAGTTGGGAATCTTGGGCACTTGCTTCCTAACCAATCTTCTTCCTCAGGAACAATAGTTGTGAACCATGAAGTGTGTGATCCTTACTATAAAAGGAGATGAGATTATTGGATGGAATTAATGTTTTTTTGATGTTATCACTGCGGACACTGAACTAATTTGTTAATTTCTATGACTGCTAGCTGTCTATGATTTGTAGTATTTCCAATTCCTACCTCCAGACACCATATGTGGAGTTCCACAGGGTCCTAATTTGGGTCCCTTTCTGTTTATTATTTTTTTATTGCTTATCTCCCGTTGTTAATATTACCATTCTCTGAGATTCAGAGAGAGTTGTTCATCCCTTGTATTACTTGTATATTGATACATTTTATTTCTGTTTTTCTTTCAAAACTGCAAGGCAACCACTCATCTCCAGAGGTTTGAAAATTCTGACTTGAGACACTTCATATACATAGATAGAATATAGTATATATAATATACATCATGTGTCCCCTGTCTGACATCACTTTATCAGTTAGATTTTCGTTTTTAAGCACATATTTATTTTTAAAGGATTTAAACAAAATATGCCTCTGATAGCACGATCATTGACGTTTCTTTTTTCATAAAGCATGATGAGAATAGACCATCTTGTCACTGTGTATTGAGGATCAATCTGGAGTTCACATCATAATAACCGTGCCTAACTTTCCACTCTCCTGTTGTTTCCATGAGTGATAAAAAAGGCAGAGCACTCCAGACCCTATCAACAGATCAACTATAATGGAAACGTACAACAACCGGTATCTGTTATACCATTGGGAATAATGTGCTGAATCATTTTTTGTACTTGAATAAATGTTTGTGTTCATTTGTTTCACATTTTTGGACTGCAGTATCAAATCACAAAGTTGATAACAAAGCGTCCCATCTTCTTGATGTACCAAAAGCTGCAGTTCCTCTCTCTTAAATAAAGTTGAAATTTGTTGTTATTTTAAATCTTCATCCGTTGAGTAGCTCCTAAAAGTGTTTTTTTATAAGGGAGTCTATCATCACACAAATAAAGACCTCATGTTCACAACAACTCAATAACTTGGTAACTGCTGCCGATGTTCAAGGCAGAAGATGACAGTAAAAAAGAACCTTTCAGCCCCCCACCTGGAAACAAATGCTACACAGTAAGCACCAAAACATAATGACTGCCTACACAGCTAAAAAGACTTGTATCAGATTTTGAGGAGAATCAAGGCCAAAGAGTTGATTTAAGAGTAAAAAAAACGACAATAAAAGGAAGGTTATTCAAGGAGTATTGGTTAATGTATAAAAAGAATTTCAGCTCCATTGAAGAGGTTACCACCCTTCACGTTTTTTTTGTGCAAGGGATGTTCACCAATTGATCTTTCTTCCCTAGTTGTTTTGTGGTGTAAGATTTTGGAATGACTCTGATCTGGACTCTTAAAGGCTACTGATACTAATCAAACATGTTTACTGGATCACCGTGTGCCCTGTAGTGTGTGGGAGTCACTGACTGAATCTCAGACAAAAACCCCTCAATCTTCAATTAGAACAAAGCCTGCTGCTACATAGTAGACACGCTGAAAGTCATTTAATTGATTCATAACATTCCTTGCCAAGATGAATGCAAATAATGATTCATTCATCTATTATTCATGCCCGCTGATCACACTCGCACTCGCAAACAATAGCAGGTGTCCTGCTTCAGACTGGCAAACTGCAATGTTCCACACCTCCAGTTCATTTTTCAGAATATACAAGCGATGGCTTCATCCAAGATCGTTATTTTTTTTATCTTTATTGTCTTATTGTTTCATCTTGCATGTCAGCCTACACACAATAAGCACAGTCAAAAGTATTGCAGGGTAATGCAAGCTTATGTGAGCTCTTGTGTTCTATTGCTGGCTGGGCCTCGATATCGATGCGAGGTTTGGGACTGTGCCAAAACATGCTGAATGTGGGTTTGAACAGATAAAAGAGCCCAGATTGGTGAAAGCATTACAGTCCTGTCTTCCACAGATGGAAACAGGAACATCTTGCCTAGAGTGTCTGCAGCTCAGCTCTATGACTGATGTGTAAATACACACACAAGTGTCAATTGAAAGAAAGGGAATGCAAATAGACACACACCGTACTTTAAACTACAGCCTGCAGAGAACGGGTAAACAAAGCAGAACATAATGTCAGTTACCTGGCCGTTGAAAAGCAGTCTACCAAAGAGCTGACGCGCCTCGTCCAAGCCTCCTTCCAAATACACAGCACCTAAAAAAAGAAAAAGAAAACAGCGAAGGTAGAGGACAAAATCAATACAGTACATTTTAGTCATAAAATGTGTATAAATTGTGTGTACGATTTGACAGATTGATGCATCATACTGTCGAGAAAATAAGTGGTAAATCTGTGCCCAGATTCCAACCATACAAATTTTAAACCAACTGTGAAAAAAGCATGATGAGCATTACTGGTGTAAAAAAAAAAAAAAAAAATCTTATAATTCTGAGGCAATTTCAGACTTCTCTCCTAATGGAAAACTTAAAATTAATTGAACTCGGCAATGAGTTATAATTGCTTTATTAAAAAGTAGGAGTGCATTTTTATTGCTTTTTTGGCAGTGAAATGACCTCGGGCTTCCTGTGCAGATCCACCTCCCCCTTAGTTAGAGCAGAAGACGAAGAGAAGGAGAGGATGGTATAGTTGCATCAGGACGCTGAAATGGAACTGGCCAAGGTCATATAATCATCGAACTTTAGTGTTTAGATGCTGAACCCGTTACTCATGTGTCAGTATGAATAGACAAACACGAGCATGCCCACCTACAGTATTTGAGTACGTCACGCTCCAACCTATTTATGTGCAATGTAAACAAAAGTACGAGTCCTCTTTGTCACTCGCCTACACACTCGGGCACAACCTATCTGTGCAGATGTCCACACGATGCAGAAAATAAGGCAGATCCAACTTGGATAAACACATTTATTTAACTCTCACATCGATCAGCTCACACAGAAAAATACATGTGACAAAGATAGAAATGTTAGAGAGAAGATTGGCACCAAATTACAGAGAGCTGCTGTCACAGCAAGCACAAATACAAGTATCTTAAATGTCTTCCTCTAAGGGAAGAAATATGCAGCATCTACAGCTCATTCGACTCCTCTGCAGAAGTCAACTGTCCTTTGTGTGTTTTGTTGTTTGGCTCTTAAACTGTTTCATCTAAAATCAGTGGAACTATCATGGTGCCTTTAAGCTGCGTACAACTTCGAACCATCACACTTAGGGTGGCTCATTCAATTTAGAAAGCAATAACCACCTGGCAAATTGGGTATACAATCGTGCAGCGGTTTTTATTATGTGCATAAATGAGGCAGTGGAAATGGGGCGAGGTGCGGCTGCAGGTCTAAATGCGCAAACTGCTTTCATGGACGACATCAAAAACATATGAGGGATTCATCATCTGGGGGAGGGAAACTGCTTTCAGATGGCTAACAGGCCATTTACACACATACACACACACGCGCGCGCGGCGGCGGCGATGCAGCCGACAAAACCCAAACCATAAAAAAAAACACAAACAAAGCACGGCGCACAAAAGACAAACACAAATGCACAGTCACTCAGTCACTTTGAAACAGAGTAGGAAATTACTAACAGCCATTACCCAAATGTTTCGGAAAATTTGATTAAGCCTGACAACTCTGTCTCACCCCAGCAGTCGCTCCAGCAGGAAGCGGGCTCTCATTCATTTGGAGGGGCCTATAGTGATATAAAAACCCAGTTAAGTGTTAAAATAATGAAAGCAGCATGTGAGTTCTGAAGGCACCAGTTGTTTTTGTCTTTTATCAGAGTCCGGATGATATTGGATTTTTCAAGAATGATACCAGTACCTCTTTTTTAGAAGTGGAAAATCGAATGAAAATGATTACAGTTATAGCAGATCACACACTGCATGTTTGAGCTGGAGTGAAAACAGAACCTTCAGTATGTTTCACAATTATACGACAACACAAAGGTGAGCAGAAGGGGGTTTTATTGAACAAATCACTCTATTATTATACATTGTAAACCTCTGTCTAACAGAGCTGTGATGTTTATATGTGCTGGAGAAAGTGCTGAGAGTATTGTGACACCATTTATAAACTACCACAAGCTTGTTTTCTGCTTTATATTCTGTAAAAAGAAAAGTTTTCATACTGTGCTTAAAACATACAGACAAATATGCATGCTAGTTATGTATGTATTTTCAAGTAGAGCATTACTGATACAACATGAAGGAGAGGCATTGGTGGATATTGGACGAGCTTAAATATATTTTACTGATAGAAGTAAAACATTTTTGGAACACCTAATACAAAAATCAATGCTCGAGGTGTTTTAGAATGTCAAACCACAATACCAGATTTTTAAACATAGATCTGATGCTAGTCAATATGAATCAATATAAATACTTGTTTCAATACAACGGCAACAAATAGAAGTCCAAGGCACCCAATACTGGGTCAATTCTTGCTTTTAATAGCAAACAATGCAGGAAATCTGGCCCTCTGGCAGTGAGAATTCAATTAATGTGGCCCTTGCTGTGACCAAAGTTGCCCATCCCTGTCCTAGACCATATCCATATAGATTCATCTTAAAAATCAACCCCAAAGACCAAACGAATGGAAATCTGTGATTATTCCTACTCTGACAGCATCATCAGTATCAACATTCCCATTTTGTCAGGCTCTTCAAAAAAGCGATTTTCTTGCAAATCTCAATCTCAACCATCCAAAATCAGGACATAATAAACCCATAAATCGACTTTAAAAATCTCAACTCCAGTCCACAAACACAGGAGGCCACTAAACCCCTTAAAGATGTCTATCAGTGAGCCAGGCATGACAGCGGGAGCGTCTAACTGAGGCTGACCACAGGAGGCTCCTGGGAGAGGGAGCGGTTCATCACAGGATGTTTTCCTCTATGCATCAGCCCTGAGATTTGTGGTTTTACCATAATGGAGAACTCAGTTCTTGGTTCAGCTACACAGCAGATGTTTCCTCCGGAGACCAGCTGTGGGAGGATGAGAGCCGCCTCCTAGGACCAAGTTCTGAACGTCTTTCAACTATCACTCAGAATGCATTCATGTGTTTGAACACTGAGGCTAAGTGGGTGTGGGCGGGGCCGGGAGGCAGTTTTTTTTTTTTTTTTTTTTTTGCATATTTTGATGACACAGCAGATTTAGAAAGTTCCTCAAATGGAGGCCTCAAAGTCATAGAAACTCAAAAGTTTTTTGCTTCTTATTAGATTTTTCAAAACTTCTTCCAAAAGGTGGAAAGGAGAAAACGGGAGGTAAGTAGAGGGAGGAAGGGAGAAAAAGCAGGAGAGCCCCGGGAGATTTACACAGGTGTTAAGAATCTCAAAGCATCTTTGGTGTCAATCAAAGGCCCGGTGGATGAAGAAACCAAGAAATGTAGTTAATTCTTAACAAGAACGCTCCTGACGAGGCGGCTGTCCGTGCGGGGAAAAAAAAAAAAAAAAAAAAAAGCGTGCCCCAAAGCGATCCAATCAATCGCACAACTTACTGCAATCATTAAACAGAAATCTGTGCTCCACATTTCACTCCGTCAGTCTACATCAGAAGTAGAAGCTAACATCCTGAATACAGACGGACCACTCAAACTAGTACAGGCTCGTCTTCACATCACACATTCACTCCATCACTCCGCAGACTTACAACTAAAACAGGTTTAAAGAAATAAAAAAGACATGTGGCTTCAACACTCATGGAGGCTAAGAGGAGTCTTATGTGGCGTTGAACTGAAATATATAAAGAACAAACTGTAGGAACTTCTTAAAGGCTTTATATGTGATTTTTTGATCCAGCAGATGTCGCCCTTGAGCACCAGCATGAAACCAAAACAACTCGCGGTGCATTGTTGTGTTAGCATGCTAATGCTAGCGATCTTTATTATGCTGGTATCTTCACACTGCATGTAAATTTACCTGAAATGAGCGTGATCTAGAAACACAGTTAAGCAGTGAGTACAGTATGTTATTCTTCTTTTCTCTAGTCCCTCAATTAAACAACTTTTATACACGAGGGGAGGAGTCAGCCGGCCGTCCTGGCGATGTAAACAAAGTGAAGATAGGACTCTGAAAACTCTGAAAACATCACAGACAGTGGGACTCGGGTGTTACACCCATTGTAGACAGTCATGACTCACAGAGTTATTTTCAGAGGATAAACTTGATTTCTATTATATTTAAATCACATATAATGCTGAGGTTAATGAACCTGGGTGTTTTCTTAAACTTACCCATACCCTACCCCTTACAGGGAGCCAAAGCCTCATCGAGTTCCACCTTTATTTGATCCGTTACAAACTTGAAACAGGTCACAGAGAACACCGAGAACAAACTCGGACAAAGTTTCCACGCAGCACTTTGAGGAGAATATCAGTCACGGCTTGAGAAGGGCAGCTACTAATGAATCTCCACATCTGTCACAAGTCGGATTCAGACAGCCTCGCAGACCGTACAGTGTTATGTTTAGGAATAGAATTCCAATGTCTGTGGGCTTTCAGTGACCAATAAAAACCCAGAGTCAGGGGCATATGAAACACCAGCGGCTGACAGTCACATTAATAACCCAGAATGAATTATTCAAAAACGCTCAGGCTCTAATCCATCAAATAATATATTAAGCCGCTCCCTCTCAGCTCGATGGGGGCTGAAGCAGCAGACGGACACGGAAAGCAACACATTAAAAACGGCAACAAAAAAAAAAAAGAATAATAAAAAAAGAATAATGCAACCAAAACAGGGGGGAAATAGTATTTTCGCCACAGCTGGGACAAAGGAAGGCAGAGAAACATCAAACATCTTAGTTTTTTAGAAATATGAGGCTTGGAGCGAGGAAGGGTGAGACAGAAAAAGAGGGCAAGCAAGAACTCCAGTACTGCTACCATCGCAGCAATTAACAAAGAGAGCAGCACTCACTCAATGAATACACCGGCTGCATTGTGTATGAATCTGATATTCAGCAAGTGAGAGATAATCCTTTCTCTCCGTTCTTTTAATAGGAAGAGCTTAGAGAGGGCCCTCACAAAGGTTCACCATCTGTATCCCCCCATGGCTGCTGGCAGCGTATAATCCACAGATCAACTGTACAAGGAAATTAGGGCCAAAAAAACAGAGTGGGGGCCTCTTTTCTTCTTCTTCTCTCATTCTTTTTTTTCAAACAGTTTGGGAAGGAAGGGGGCCGCGACGTGGCTTATCAGTGAAGTGGCAACAGGCGCGCGGAGTTTCTATGAATAAGCAGAGGAAGTGGTTTTTCTAAAGAGGTATAGTGGGCAAGAGCAAAAAGTACAGACAAAAAGAGAGAGAGGGAGAGAGAGAGAGAGAGAGAGACAGAGAAAAGGGGGAGGGTGGTGGTAGAGAATGGGAGGTGCGCAGGCCAAAAGAGCCCAAATGAGAATGGCCCACTCCGGCAGAAGTTAATGACAGGGGATCAGAAAAGCAAGATTTCCATTCAACACTTTGAATTATTCAGGGTTGCAGGGCACCCATTTGCATTGCAGATGCCTTTGCTCTCCATTCCTCCACTGCTCTCCCTTTTCCTCTCTCTCTCTCTCTCTCTCTCTGTCTGTCTCTCTCTCTCTCTCTCTCTGTCTCGAGCTAGAGAGCGGCCCTGCCTCAGGGTTAGCAGATAGACGACGCATTTCTCGGGCTCCATGGAGGAGGGAAAGCTTCGCCCATGCAAAGCAGGAGATTATCTGCCATTTCCAACAAAGCCCGGGTTCAACGGTCACCGCGGCAGGGAAACAAATAAAACAAAGGTCAGAAAACATGCATAGTAAGCCGTTAAAGCTATCTGCCGGGGCCCTCGGACAAAAAATATTATGAGCATGTCATATTCCATCAGAGCATTCAGAGAGAGAAAAAAAAAAAAGGAGCCCATTTGAATTCTATGCATGTGCACAATGGAAGGGGAGAAAAAACAAGTTAAAAGTGAAAGGAAAAAAAGTGATGCTACCTTTAGAGAAGAAGTTAGTGACAGGTCTGCAGGTGTATATCTGTTGATGTGGTGCCTGCTGCTTTTGGGGAAAGTGGCGGTTTGACGTCCCTGTCAGGGCCTGCGTGACGATGAAATGACAGCGTTTGCATGCCCCCCCCCCCCCTCCCCCCGTACCTTCCTGCGGCACGTGCGAGCGATCTGAGTTTGTCTTGTAAGGAAGAGAAAAACGCGCGCCGTTCAGCGAGAGAGTTGGAGGGCTGGAAGGGCGAGGGAGGGGGAAGAGGTGGAGATGACAGAGTGACAGGATGACTCATCATCTGCGCGGCGCATCTTTCACCTAATAACAACCAAACTCTAGATCACAGGGGGGGGGGGGGTGCAGGAACGCAAAGGGACATAAAGAGTAAGTCGTTGACGTGAGGGAGGGTGGAGGCAGAGCGACGGCTCAACGACAAGGTCTTAAAGGAGGCGTTTGAGCTATAAAAAATTTTAAAAAAGCGCTGAAATGAAGATGACAAAAGCCTCTGTGAGAGAACAGAGGCAAACATCAGACAGAATTCTCAATGCAACGACTTTGTACGTCTCCGATGTGTGTGTGTGTGTGTGTGTGTGTGTGTGTGTGTGTGTGTGTGTGTGTGTGTGTGTGTGTGTGTGTGTGTACTTAGGTTTGCCCCTCAGCGTCTGTGTCCACGGTAAAGAAGGAGGAGGGTGATATTTTTGAGTTAGCAATCTAAAAGCCATCACCACAGGGTGCTCTCTCTGACAGCAGTTTTCTCACAGGTCCTTTTATAACCAGCGTCCCTGTTTATTCATCACTTTTATTAAGTTGAAATTTGACAAAGAAGCAGAGGAGGGAGGAAGAGAGGGAGGGAGGGAGTGAGGGAGGGAGGGAGTGAGGGAGGGAGGGGGACAGAGAGGCATCTAAAAATCTGCCTTGCTCGAATATGTGCAGGAATGAAGCAGCGACAGCCACGGGACAGAAGAGATTACGACTCCGTCTCTGCCGATAATGAACCCGTAACAAGAACAGGGACCCCGAGGGCCAGCAGGGGGGACATGGTGCCAGTCAGCACTTTCTCCCCCCCCCCCCTCTCTGCTCACTGCTGTTTTGGTTTTGGGTGGAGGGGGGGGAGACGGAAGCGCAAGAAGATCTCTATGAAGTCACCCACTTTCTGTATCTATCATCTGGGGAGCGCGGAGATGGCTGAACCGGTTCAATCAAGATGGCGATAAGATGTGGAAAGCTGCCGAGTCTGCAGCTCTCCAAGAGCGAGGCTTAGCTTTAGCGCTCGCCCGTGGGGTTGGATGGCGGAGAGAGAGAGAGAGAGAGAGAGGGAGAGAGAGGGAGACTATCTCCATCCAGAGAATTTGGTGTGTTTTGTGAGAGTGAGTGAGTTTCCAGCGCGGAGTCCTAATCACTGCACAAACTCGATCACAGAAGTGCTAGCGAGATGAATAGCCAGCCTGTGTGTGTGTGTGTGTGTGTGTGTGTGTGTGTGTATGTGTGTGTGTGTGTGTGTGTGTGTGTGTGTGTGGTGTGGCTAAAGGAGTAAAGCAGGGCTCTGGGGATTGTCTGTCCAGCCAGAGGTCAAACCACATCTCCTGAGATCAATAAAACTGTGTAATGTTTCCACAGCCTAATGGGAGATCCACTGCGGCTATTTACACAGCTTATCACACACACAAAGCTGGAATAAACTATTAAAACATTCACTTTCTTTAAGAGATGAATTAAAGGGAGAATTCCAGTGTTTTATACCTGGATCATAAGGGTATAAAAAGTCTTGTGGAGCTGCAAAGAGATGTAACAGCTGCTATGGACGTGTGTATCAAAGAGGCTGGTTTTAGCACTGACAGCCTCAAATCGTTATTCTCATTGTCAGAACACATTATGGATCTTTAGTTTTGTTCAGGTGTGAACTCTTTTTCCGAGCAGAAGCCCGGTAATATCACTTTGTAAAAAAAAAAGTTCCCAGACTCCACTGACGAAAAATCTCAAAGGTATTTGCTGTCGATAATTTCCAGTCTCGTTTTTTTAAAATGTATTATTAAAATATGACTCGTGTTTTAAGATTATTTTCCAACACACTATTCATGGAACACAGGGTAAAAAAAAGACAATAAATTGTAGTGCTTTTTTTTTTGTAAATACATTCTGGTGATAATAGCGATGAATCGTCTTTTTCTCAATACAACAATCATCTCACTCTACAACACACAAAAAAACAAAGTCTACATCTGAATTGATTATTTTAATAATGTAGTTCCAAACTCAGAAAATCAATCACAGCCTGCCATTGTCAACAAGCACTGTCAGTTCATGTACTTTGAGCAGCTGCATCATTTGCCTTAAAGTGTTACGCAGCCGTTGGTAAATACTTGATTCTGATTGGTCAGTTAGGCAAAGCAACTGTGTGATAACCCTCAACAGATCAGGTTTACTGTTACTAAGACAATCAGACGGTTGCTAGGGTCGCAGCTCTTTACCACAGACTCTGGAGGACTAAGTGTAATCATATCAATCCGCGGAAAGAAGTCCGGTTCATTTTAATGTCGGTCTGTTTGCGGTGGGAGAAAAGATGAAGGAGAGCATAACGATGAAGAAGAGAAGTTAAAAGACGTAAAAAAATACTAAATTAAAGATGGCATGTGAAGTAAACACTGAACGTTATACGAGATACAGAAGTGTTGGAAAGGTGGTGAAAGGACGAGGTAATATCAACACACTGCAACAGTGACGAGGCAGAAAGATTCATCCAGCTGCTGAGTCATGACGACGTATAAACCTCGTCTCACTCATGAGGTCTCACTCCGCCATCAGTGGGAATGTTCACTTTAACTTCAAGTAAGAGCCACTCGAAAGGCAAAGGCCATCCTGGAAGACCCTCAGCACCCCCCACGCATGCAGAGTTTAGACTCCTGGCGACAGGGCCGAGGTTCACTTATGTAAGGAGGTCGAAATCAAACAGATACCTGAGGTCGTTTGTTCCATCAGCTGTTGGGTTTTTAAATAAGCTGGAGGTAATGTTGCCTGGACACTTTTACTATGGACTGTTGGTCTTTTGTCCCTTATCTCACTCACGTCCATCATGGTGATATCATGGTAGTTATGTTTTAAATGAATCAATCAATTTTTATTTTTTTTGTATAGTGTCAACTCATAACAAGTGTTATCTCGAGACACTTTACAAAAAGCAGGTAAAAGACCTTACTTATTGATATATTACAAAGACCCGGCCTATCCATCATGTATGTATTCATGTCATTGTGCTGTTTTTTTATGGATGTATTGACTGTATGAACCTCTGTTGCAAACCAAATTGCCCCTCGGGAACAATAAAGATTTTCCAAATCCAAATGTGAGTAACAACAGGTAGTTTAGCTCATTTTAAGAAGGCCACAGAGTTAGCCGTTGCTAGCTCTAACAGTAGATTCCAATGGACTATTTCTTTAGCCAAAGTAAGAACACTAATGTAATGTTTAGTTAATGAATGGTGGACAGGTTGTAATCGCGGAATGAAAGAGGTTCCTTTGTGATAACAAGCTGCTATACATTATCCTGTACACATGTGAGGGGTCCTTCAGTGTTTATTTGAATACACCAACACATGTCAAAATATCCCTTTGAACACACTGATAAAAAAGACCTCCATTGCTGCTGCAGAGTACTGAACCTGCTCCTGCTCTTGTGTTGTGTTTGGAAGAGCGCGGGGATGCTATTTGTTTTCACTGTATGTAAATCTATTCCTAAAAGGATAGATTTACATATTTCATATTTTACTTGAAAAATGAATTTGTCTTCCCGTGTTCTCCTGCGCTAGCCCTCATCCCCCCCCCGTCTCTAACTGTGTACCGTGGGAATCTCACCGATAAGAGCCTCGAAGCAGTTGGCCATGGCGTGTCGCAGGTCCGACTCCCGGCACAGATCGGGTCCGTGTGCGTAGAGCATGAAGCGATCTAACTCCAGTTTCTGTAAAACACAAAACACATTCATATCAGTGCCGCTGCCACCGACACCTCGGTAATAGCCTCTTGAAAAAGTAATAGCATTTGTTTTTGTTTTTTGGGTGTTGCACATTTTCATAGGCTCTTCATGGAAAAACAAAGGGGAGGGGAGGAGGGGGGGGAGGAGGGAGGGGGGGAGGGGGGGGGATGGCGGGGGGAACTGGGGCTCCAAAACAAAAAAAAAAACTCAGGGGAAATGAAAAAGATTGCCTGCCCTTGCTGGAAAAGGTTCTACTTCACGGCACTGACAGATGTGCCCATGTGTCGTCCAGCTGTGGCATGATGCACTAAGCCGACACAGGAGGAAACGCACGTGCACGCTAAATAACACAGGCACAAACACACACACATGGAGCGGCGCACGCACACATGCACGCGAGATAATCCCAAGATAAATAGTGTAATCGTGCAGTGGTGACCTTGATTCTGACTGTAACGAGGTGAAATCTTTCTCTGCTGAACTTATTACCGTACCAGTGGAATGAAATGTTTTTTTAAATTTATATTAATGATCAAAAAATAGACACTAATACATGACTGCTACACACATATGTAAAGCAGAGAGGGAGGCTTTAACATCTAACCTCACTGATGATGAAGAGGATGTATCCCATGACCTTTGTGTCTCTGTGATATAACTTGACCTTTTGTGTGACCCCTGTTTTATTACATGCTCGCATTTAACATTCATTCAGATGTATAAAAATGCACAGTTGATTAATGGAAACAAGCTCAATCATTATCATGCTGCACAGTATTGTATTTAACATAATAATACCTAGTGAAACTACTAATGTCTATGGAAAGTGGTTTTGCAAACTTTTATCCCCGCACATGGAGGATTTAATACGGTTGTCTTTTTTTTTTTTAAAGTTGTCTTTATTCTTATGTATTCTTATTTTCTCCTCACATCACTTAACTGTGCAATTTCTCAATGACATCATGAAATTATCTGCTAGGTTTAATTGTTTTAATTTTATTGTGAAATGCTACTTCCCGTATCAACAAGATTCTTGCTCAGGGTTTTTCCTGACAAACATTTTCTGATTAGTCCAGCAACAAATCGCTGATGCAGAGCTGTAAAGCCCATCAAGGCAATTCAGGTTTGTCACAGCGAGTGCCAGAACTTCTACAAATACGTTTTACCCGTTAGAAAAAGGTCAGTGGAAAGTTTTCTGACCTGTACCTATCTCAGTCTAAAGGTTCCCTCACTGTAGGCAATCCGTACCATGGTACACTTCCTTGGGAATGGCACAGATGGAAGAGGTGTGCTTTGGCACGGTACAGCACAAGTACGCGTAGGCCTACACAATGTGGACACGACTTATAAACCATCCCAGCCTTCCATTATCGACCAATCCCAGAGAGTTCTGGCTGAATAAATCTGTCCAAAATGACTCAAAATAAACAACAAAGTCAATGAAGTTGCAAATCAATATCCTCTGTGTCCCCCATCCCATTTCTTTTTTTGAGTCTGCCTGTCTTGTAAACTTAAGCACGCTTCTTGATCAAGTAAAATCATGCATGTGTTGTATTTTGCTTTAAGTACAAGAGGTAACCGTGCTCAGGCCCGATTACTCCTGGAGCAGTGTGAGTGCAGGCCAGTGACGGGATGGTGGGGGCAATCGTGCTTTATCACAGTATGGGGCAACTTTGCCAAGTGTGAGTACGCCCTAAGTTGCCATACAATCTAAAGCCTAAACCATGTATTCCTCTTCAACTCCAACTTCTATATCGGCCCTCAAGAGTGTCATGTATGACCCATGTTTATTAGTCTGACATTAGCACCACCTGGCCAGACTGTGGCCAGCTAATAGGGCTCAACAGTGTCCCATTCATTTTCTCCATAGCTGATTTGACTATAATCTAACAGGTAAGGTTCATTTTGGGACTTGTTCTATAAAGTTTACAGCTTGCTGCTGTTGCCAGGCATTGCTCTGAATAAAATGGTACAGCTTGATAACACAGAGAATAAAACGTGTTATGTCATAAAAAACATGTGAGATGTTCAGTCTTATTATAGCAATAATTTGAGCTTGAAACTACTTAAAGTGCTGATTTAAAATCTTTGAAAGAATGATAATTAAGACAAATCTTCAGTTTACATTTTGAGTGTTGTGGTGTGTGGGATTGTGGGTCAGCAGAAACTTTTTCTGCAACTATTTTCTCTGAAGCAAGTCAAAAGTAGTTCAACTCCACTTCTCTGGAAGTGCACCACAAACGAACACCCGGCAAAAAACAGTCAGGGTGCTATTTAATTACGGCTGAAAACTGTTGGTGGTATCCCACCCCCCGCGATTGCACACACACAAATTAAATCAACAATTCATAAATACTCCAACTCAGAGGGAAACCCGTTCTGACTTTTAAGCCTTTTCGAGTGAAGTGGTGGATTGTTGCCGTTCGCTCGCTCAAGATATTTTTTTATTTTTTTTTTGAAAGATAATTGCGAGTGTTCTTGAGCAGGCGGCTTTAGAAGAGCCTGGTAAACAAGTTGGCATCGTCGAACAGTGTATCACACTCACTTTACCGCGAGCGGCAAATTGAAACAAGCCAAACTGCTACACAGCACTAATGCAGATTCAGGCCGCTGCATCTTTGTATTCAGCGGGGAGCGACATGAAAGATTGAAGTTTTTAATTGCTTTCTCCACATCACAGGACGATTATTGTTGTGTTCTTTTACAAACGTGCCAGGGAGTGAGGCTTGGCTGTACGATGCCGCCAGCAGGAGAGACGGAGAGAAGGGGGGTAACAGAGGGGGGGTTTGGGGGCTAGAGATAACAGGGACTGGAGAGTGTTTCAGGAAGACCTATAGGGGCCCACAGGGACCCAAGCCGCACTAGTCTAGCCATCCAAAACAACAACCTTTTAACTCCAATTACAAACCTGAGGGGGCAAAAAAAAAAAAAAGCAGTAAGGATGACAGAAAGATAAAATTACCGTTTTCCCAAGTGTCCCCTTAGAAAGAAGTACGGTCATAACGAAGAGACAGAAAACAATAACACTGTCTCTTAACATGTTCACCTGTCAGCTCGCACACCTTTCACTGCTCTGACCTGCAGGAGGAGGAGGATGAGGAGGAGGAGGAGGAGGAGGAGGAGGAGGTTGAGCTTACCTTGGCTAGCATGGCTAAGTGCTGGTTCTGTACGATGGCTGTTCTGTAGGTGGCCAGGCCGCCCTCCTCTAAACTGGGGAACAGGTAGTACAGGTGGACACTGCGGACAAAGAAGAAGGAGGAAAACAGATTAGAGCTACTGAAGAAGAAGTCACTGGATCCTCATGCAAAACACTCCAAATGTCCTTAAATTCGAGTCACACAATAAGAAGAGTGTTGAAAAATAACAGGAAGAGAATATGACCACACTGTGAAAAGTGAAATCATGGACATTTCTAAAGTATATTTTCCTTGTACTGTATGCACACACATTTGTTTAAGTATTGCCGCATTAGTACTAAAATATACAACTCCAGAAAGAACTCAAGGGACTCAAGTAAACATGTCTTTCTCTGGTTCTATTCTTTATAAGTTTGTGTTTGAAGAAAATTTACATTTTTAGTTTAATTCTGTACAACATGTCTCAAAGTCCCAAATACAATATGCTTAAGGTTTTTTTATTCGCAGAAACGGATAACTGGTTAAGATGACAAAAAGATTACAGTATTTTTCAGACCCTGTAGAACACAGCATAGAAAGGTTAATGATCACTTTTAAACAACAGATTCAGGTTTTAATTTAAAGGGCTCAGAAATCCATATTTTGTGAAATAACCTTGATTTGTGATTTTTGATAAACTACTGAAGACACAAGACTTCACCAACTATCAAGGTGCATGAAGAGGTCAAAAAGCTCCAGCAACACTTTTAGTCTGAAGATCGACTTTATTAACAAATCACACCGACGTGTTTCGGCTTGTGGACTTCATCAGGGTGAACTTCAACAGACATTGGAAACAAATGTTTGCCGTGAATGTTAAAGATGTTGATTTAAGGAATATTGTGGTCTCTCCAAAGCATGATCCAAAGGCAGCTGGACTTGGTTGAAGATCTTGAAGATGTTTTAACTTTCCTCTGAAAGTCTACTTCGATTCTAAACTAACTGGTGGAAGGAGCCAGAAATTGAAGCTAAGGATGACTCACATGCAAGTCTTCAGCTGAGTCGTTGACCTGCCCGGTCGTCTGTCGCTGTCAGACCATGAAGTGGATGACTGAGAACCTTCACAGACAACAAGTGGCCTACTCATTTTCTCTGGAGCTGTGTAGCCGTTGTTTAAGACACTACTGTTAGCAGTTGGTAAATTAAAGCACGTTTTCCTCATGTTGAGTAAATAATTCATAAATCCTCTCTTTATATCTGACCAAAATACTCGTTTTCAGTCAGAAAACTTGTGTTCTTTGAGATTAAATATGGGGGGTTAAATCTGTGGGCGCTGATGGCCTAGAGGTGAAGTCACACCCCATGTACAGAGTCCTTGAAGCAGGCGGTCCGGGTTCGAGTGTGACCTGCAGCTTCTTTTCTTGCATGTCATTCCACACTCTCTCTTCCGATTTCCTACTCGACATTATTCTAGCAGAAATATAGAAAAAGCTAAAAAATAAAAAAAACCTCGGGGTGCTGGTGGCGCAATGGTCAGTGCATGTATGGAGGCTGTAGTCTTCCAAGCGGACGGCCCAGGTTCGAATCCAGCTCTGTGGCTCCTTTCCCACATGTCATTCCTCTCTCTCTCTCTCTCCCTGATTTCCGACTCTATCCTCTGTCCCATCTCTCCATTAAAGGCACAAAAAGCCCAAAAATACATCTTTAAAAATAAAATAAAATAAAAACCATTTTTTAAAATTGATAACTAAATGTTCCTGTGTTGTTAGCAGATCAATTTGGATTTCCTATATTTTATATTTTTGTATTTTCTTATTGAGTTATACCATTTTATATCTCCACAAAGGTTCTCTTCCAACATAGAAACATGAGAATGTGAAAGCAGGAACATTGAGTGTCCAACCGTTGCAAAGTGATTGGTTTTTCCAATGCCTACTTCTGCATCTACCAGATTTTCCAAGTCCATATAATTAATTTCCCGGAGCTTTCTAACCCTCTCCAGGTCTGTGTTGGAACCCAGAAATGGCCGCAGACGCTTCAGCGGTTCCACAGCTGGGTTCCG
>NC_089214.1:2993942-3021442 GCF_963930695.1 Labrus bergylta | reverse complement strand
GTCAGCCGCACAATACATTGAACCTGCTCAAAGCTTAACTCTCACTTAGTTTGTCACTAAAGTGTGGCTGGCAGCTCATGGATAAAGTGATAAAATAGCGGTTTTCCAGAACTCTACAAAAGCCAGGCATTTTGCAATTGTCACATTTCTCTTTTATACTACCTGCTGTTCATGTGCTTCTAAACATCCACTCAACTCTCAAAGACAAAGAGCAGTGGATTTCCTAACAGTGTTGTTGTCTGGTCATGGTGCGATTCAAACAAACAGCCTCATGCTTCTCCCGATGTAGCTGAAATGCTACCGCCGGGGTTTTTTAGTTCCTAATGTAGTCGTCGTGTTTAATTTTTTCTGGGGCGTCATTCTTGGTCACAAAGGGCCAATATGATTCCACCATGAGCGGCGAATTTAAGCATCAACAACTGAGCCAAACCCCAGGGCCTGTGAATGCCTTCCACAGAGCCTGGATCTGTTCCATTTCCTCTTTTAGCCACAGACTAATTACAAACGGTAACACTGGTCAAAGCAAATCAAGTCTAATAAATGTCGGATCAGCAATCGCTCCGAGGGAAAGAGGAGCGGCGGCTGCACTTAGGTGACCCATTCAAAAAGACACACAGAGAGAGAAAGAAAGAGAGAGAGTCCCTGGTGCCACTTTGTCGCGCTGAAGTTGTTTGTATGGAAATTAACGACTTAAACTTTCTAACCTGTAAAGTGAGGCGAGAGTGGGAATTTAAGGTGAAATAACCCTGAAGGAAACACATTAGTCTGAATTCAGCTTTGTGTGCGAAGAGGACAAAAAAAACCCGCTGTGCCTAGAAAGACTGCCGCGGCTCGACATCTCAAAGTCGCTGAGGGAAGAAAAAGGGAAGAGATATGGCTCAGTAGGATATGTCAAGCCTTTATCAATCTTACATTACTAGAATGTTAATCTCAGCCCCAACAAAAAAAAAAAAAAATCTCCAACTACTCTCCCCCGTGGGCTTGCTTTTCAAAATGCTTGTCTCCTTTCAGCCAACTTCAAATCAATTTCAAGCTCCAATGAGATATATATGTAAAGCGTTAACAGAGAGTTTTCAATATTTATAGTTGCTCAAGAGGCCTTCAGCTTTGTAGGCTTCGAACAGAGGCGACAAATTCAACAGCAATTGTACTTTTTCGTTTTCCTGTGGTTAAGGCGGGGGAAATGCAGTTTTTCTTTTATGTGGGAGAAAAAAAAAAGCTAGTTATTTGACATGACACGAGCTGAAATCATGCAAGTCTCAGCGCCGCGTTGACAGTTTGATAAAAATATAAGTAAGAAACAACAACAAACACGTCTACTTCCAATTCCAACTCCCCCATTGTGCGATGTCAGACACACAAGTCAATGACTGCCTGCTGCACAGCCTGAACTGCAGAGTTTGGTACTGCATCAAGCGAAATACATCAGTTATTCTGTAAACACTGCAGGTCCTCCGCTGTTAAGGACAACATCCAACACCAGTATTGGCTTTTAAGCTGAATCTGTGGCGAGGATTGACGTCTGCAACTGTTCCTGTCAACATAATGACTACGTAAAGTATCGGGAGGGATTTGGATTTAGTGATCACTGCCTCAGCTGCTGCTCAACTGCCTTTGGCTAAACGGGAATAAACATCATTGCTCAGTTGGAGAGCGGCAGACTTTACTGGAAAGAGTGTTGTTGCAATCCGCATGCAGGGGGAAAATGATGGGCAAACTGCCTGTTTGGCAAGCAGCACTCAACAGTGTAAATGTGGTGTAGAGCACTGCACTATTTAATAAAGTACACCGGTAAATCAGGGCTCAGAGGTGCAAAAATAAAGGGAGATGGAAGTCGCTTGCCAATTTTGTATATTTGATCTGCTTTGCAACGATAACCCCGCTAATGTGGGATTTGGTGGCTGATACAATACTTATTTCAGAGTCAAATCACTGATTACCGATATGGCAGCAGATACAGGGAATAATTAAGCTGTGATGAAAATAATGCCTTTATGTTTGTCTTTTTGCTCTAATATGATCATGACGATTAGCTCTTCATGCTGATTTCTTCATCAAATACTGTAACTGCATTAGACTAACTGTAACCACTGTAGTCCAGTCTACCATTTGCTTAACAGAGATGCCTTGCTACATGTGCTGCAGACATTGCGAGCTATGGAGCCTCTCAGAATACATGCTGACAGGATATCCTAAACCCATCCAGTATGATTTTCCACATTGTAAATTCTGTATTTTCCAAATGGCCAATATTAGCTAACATACAGTATGTAGTTACAGAAGAAAGAGACCACTATGAAAATTTGGTTTTCTCTGGTTCTACAATTTATAGGTTTATTTGTCATTTAATGAAAATTTGGGGGTTTTACTGTGTGCAAGATTTCTACCAACTTTCAAATAAAATAATCTCATTTAGGTTTTTTTATTTGTGGGAAATAAGTGCTTTAGAAAACAGTCAGATACATTTGCAGTGTTCTCTTCAGCTGTGTTTTCAAAAACATCTGTTTGGCCAACATCAGCAGATTATACCGGCCCATGAGTGTATTTCAGCAGTTCCAATATTGTGTTTTTTTTTTTTTTTTTTTTTTTAAATCGGGCATTAATACAAAGCAGATAGTAAAAAGTTAAATTACTCCTTTATTTGTAACTGTTGGCTATACCTGTGTTAAAGTAAAAAGTGCTCTTTGTTTTATCTTAGTGCTGAGGATTTGGAACAATCCCCCACCTGGTGACTTCTACAAAGAGTATTTCAAAACTGACTTCTCCATGTTCGATTTTCTTTTATTTCAAGATTGCTGTGAAAGGTGACTGGGTGCAGTCTGATTTTGCGTTTGTATGGTTGTTGTTAGCTGCACTGTGATTGGTCGATTGGGCCTGTTTGTGTTATCTCCAACAAGTTCCTGGAATTGATGACAGGAAGGACAGGACGACTTGAGCTGAACACAGTCTCAGTAATCTGTGTAACCTTTTCAGTTCTACACATCCTTCAGGGTCATCTAACAGCAAACATCCTGTTCCTCAATCACTGCTCTTTATAACTGTGAATAATAGGAGGTAAACACAGCAAGGGCAGGGCAGTGATCCCAACACAGGGTCAGAGAGATGCTTCCCACCATACGTCCAAATCAAATGAAGAATGGGAGAATATGATTCCGTAACAGTCGGAAGTATAATACAGTCCGACATTGGACTATAAAGCAACAGCTTCTTTATAAGTGTGTACATTCAGACTTCTATTAACCCCTTGGGTCAAGGTTGAATCGAGATCAGCTGTGGTTTGACTGTGGTTGAAGATACAATAAGTTTCAACCTTTGGGTCTTCATCAGCAGCACGATATATGACGTGCACATCTTGCAATGTTGCTTGGTATATAGCATTTATATTGTACAAAATTAACTATATAAGACACTTTAAAACCTACTTTTCCCATAAAAATACATATATAAAGCAGTACAAAATGCAGAGACGTGCTGTCAAAGCTGCCACCAACACCCGCGACACAAAACCTCGCCTGATTGAAAGTTCATCCCAATTCATTGAATATTGCAAGCCACCAATTATCTGTGGAGAGCATGCTGGGGTATATAGCGGCATGGACCAAGCTGCCAGCACCACTTTTTAACAGCTTGTCTCCCTTATTAGGTCATAATCCTGCATCTAAAGTAAATTGTGGTATACTGTGAAGTAAATAAACCTCATTTTGTGCTGGTTTTGTTTGAAAAGATTCTAAAATTCAAGACTACAAATGACCAGTGGATGTCAGTCGTGCATATCCCGGCTAATTGGTTGGTCAGCAACTTTACTGAAGGCTGAGAGCTGAACTACCGTCCTGGTGGTTAATGGGGGGGAGGGAATCACCAGTGGCCCCACAATACGATATTATCATGATACTTGAGTAACGATACAAGAAATTGCGATTTAACTTTTCCCCACCTCTAGTGGTTAGCTGTATTACAAACTACACACAGATGCACATTGTGAACTTTGCAGAAAGCAATGGAAGTTGTCTCCCATTAGGATAGTTTAGACTTCCTTCCACTCTGAAAGACGCCAACTGACTGTCCTATATACCGGTGTGACTTATATTCCAGATTTCACCGTATTTGTTCTGTGCAAACAAATGTTCAAATATTTTGTTCAGAAGCACAAGCTAATATTTTTAAGACTTAAAAATGGTATTCAGAGCAGCCACGATTGAAACAGGTGCTGACCTCAATAGCAGGGCAATGAAAACATCACCATGAATAAGAAAAAATAAATACAAAATACCCTCATTACTCAGTACACAGAGTCACGGCAGCGTTCGTCAGAGCACACAAACAAAAGCATGCCATATCAGCAGCGGGGCCGAGGACTTGTACAGTTAAATTATTGAGATGCTCTGTGATGCCTTTCATTCTGTCAGCATGGGTCAAAAGTGAAGTATGGGGATGAAGCAACAGGAGGTGGGGTAGGATTATGCGGGTCCGACGGACGCGGGGATGCAGAGGCATGTGGCGACCATGAACACATGTCTCTCCAGCCCCCACCCTCCACCAAGTTTTAAATGTTAAATGTTTAACAGGGAGGCTCTCAGAAGAGGAGCTTCAAAGGGCCGTGGCTCCGCTGGATCCAGGCGGGGGGAAGTGCAGAGTGCAGGGCTCCTGCGCTCAGGCTGGCTTTTTTGTTCAGTTGCCTCATGCCAGGATCACATTGCCATTCTGTACTGCAATATCAGGTATGATGCTGCACTGAGTCAGAGAAGCAGCGAGAACATCATTTGATTCTGAGTATAGTGATTACACATTTACAACATGCGGTCTTCTTGTGATTTTTTGATTCACAGATATGCTTTCATTAAAACATTACAGAGAATGAGCTGGAAACAAGCACTGATTCTGTACAGACCCACCCAACCCCTCTTGGTTTCCCAGATGAACCGCTTTCATCTCTTCTAAAGGAAAATATGAAAAAAGGAAATATAAATTCTGGTTTCCTTTAATGGGAGTACAGCTCATTAGCCTTCACAGCAAGAACAAAAACTCCTGTTCTGAGTTACTGTTTTAATCTTCCCAAACTAGGAATAACCGCCCAAGTAATGTTTCGTCTCAAGAAATTATTCTTGAAAACCAAAAAAAAAAAAAAAAAAAAAAAAAAACGTATGTCACTATGGGTCTTCTAATCAGTACAGTAATTAAAAAAGATAATTTGATGCCTTTACGATGCAGCAAAGGATCATGGGAGACGTTTGTAACTTTGAAACAACCACTATTACCATTTGAAATCTGTTGGATGTTACTCAGGCAAGAATCAAGATAAGTAACAAGACCTGGCAAATCTGGCAATCGGTCTGGCAGCTGCAGTGGTGCCAATTAACTTCTTGAGCCCTGCTGAGGTGCCCTTGAGCAAGGCACTGAAGTGGTTAAGTTATCCGACAATGATACAGTTATATCCTCTTTTAAGGAGACTATGGAGACCAGATCACATCCCATTTGATATTTATGGGAACGCTTTGGACCTACCTGTTAAAGAGTCCACCATCATCTAAACACCAAATGGTGGAACATCATTTAAACCAATGGTGGTTCCTCCCATCAAGTACAGTTCAGTAACTGGTATGAAGCCTCGCCAAGGAACTGGAAGCACAATGTGGCCCAGTACCAACAAATTTATTTTAGTTTATCCTTTAATTTGTCACCCGTCTGAAGTTGGTACCGCTTTAATTCCCCACTTCCCCACCAGAGAGGATTGTAGGCCCTTTATCATGGCAGCTCCATGCTACTTCCTTTCAGCCTGAGCTTGATCAGGTGCCACCTGCCACTTCACAGAGGACGTCAGCTCTGATTTTACGGGAGCTGCGAAAGGACTATGAAAGTGATCAGAACATCAAAACGTTGATAGAAACGTGTCAAACCATCTGTAAAACATTAGCCATTGATCCAAATGATCAGTATGCTCAAAATACTCATTCCCTCTGTCTCGCTTATAAATGCAACTTTTGTGTGGTTTTATCACCACCTCCAGCACCAGCACTGAAATGCTAATTCAAGTAGCAATTCAGGTATTTATGGCCAAAGAGACCACTTTTTGGATCCAGATGTTTAAGCCTCAGGCCCCTGATCTAGGGTATTCCAACAGTGATAGTGTGGTTTGAAAATGTCTTTATTAAACACCCATACATTACAAACAGCTGCAGCTAAATGAATTCATAGGTCACACACATCTTGTATCGAAGCACACTTCATTCATAATGCAATCAGAGAGCGGTTCCAGATTCCCTCACTTGAAAAATGGATGGCACTGCCTCTGGAAATCATTCAACTCATTAAACGTGATCGTCCCATCAGTGTGGAGGCGAAATGGGAGGTGATGGCAGATCTGAAACCAGGGCTGTTTGAACAAGCACCGTCGCACTAGTGAAGCCGCTCTGTCCAAACCCATTTGGGCAGAGGGAGTGTGTGCTGTGGGACGTTTGCCGCTGATGTGGGCAGGAGATGAGGAGAGTGTTGTAAGCCCGGCAATGATGGCTCCCTACTTGGGTCATTTTCAGTCCCAGTAGTGGTGAACTGCTGACAACCCTGACTTTGTCCAAACACACACACACACATAGAGCAATGTCGTACTGTTAACACCTCAGTGGACAGAATTGTGATGCAGAGAGACAGGCCACTCACACTGCAGAGGCCTGCATGTGTAGCTGCTAGCATCAAACTGATTGTTTTGTTTTTGTTTGTGTAGAAGATGAAGGGACAGACACATCCATTAACTTCTCCCTGAGAGACGCACATGTCAAGCTCAAATGGGCGATGAAAGGGGGCCTCAGCCTGTCAGGTGACGGCCGGCCTCGCAGCAGGTCAGTGTCTCCTTTTTAGCGCTAATAATGACAGGCCCGTCATTATGCAAACGACGAAAAGGCCAATCGTGGATCAATATGTGCAAAATCCACCCCCCCCTCCCCCCCCCGCGCCCGTAAACACACACTCAAGAGCAACGCGCTGTCATGCACGCAGGCCGAACACACACAGAGCCTTGAGCACATCTTAATGCATCCTTCCCCTCTTTAACTATGAATAGGCTACAACACATTGATTTCTAATGTATCAGGTTATGACAGCTCTTCAATATTGCTGGAGGCAGCCGCGGGGCTCACTCTGAGAGCACACAGCTTGAGGCTGCAGACCTGACAGTGGGGGGGGGGAAGGCATTACGGAGGAGGCTGTTGTTGTCCTGACTACTGTCACTGCGCCTCACAGCAGACCCGGGCTGCTCGCTGCAGAGATGTGACTCAGGCCGGCGTGTGGGTTACCTCAGATGACTCCTGAGCCCCTGAGTCTATACCTGAACTCTCCCGGCAGAGGTGGAATGGGCACAATAATGAGGCAAACGCTGCCTTCCAGGATCTCTGTGCACAAAAAAAAAAAAACCCTCCTGAAAAAAATATGTTGACTTTCTTATCGGGCGCTATCTAACCGGCCTCCTAATAGAACCGCAGGGATTTACCTACCTTTATCTTTCTTGGTCGTTATCAACCATGCCAGCCTATAACTTTCAGGAAATGGACTTGCAAAGGGAGTGAGGGGATTTTTAACACGATCCAATTTAAACTGATCCAAAATAATAACTTTTAATGGCTATAGACTTCAGCGTTTTCTTGGCTGCTCAGAGATAGGACTTCTGTTTTTCAAGTCTGTTTTTCTACCTCATACGTTTTTTTTTTTATGACTTTATCAACATCAACATTTGATGTTAGATCACATTTTAACCACTGGAGATCATTATTTCAACTTTGCGTCTAAACTTTAATCAAGTACACTTGACATCCTCCAAGTTGTATTATTATTACTATTTAAATCTCTTTTTTTTGTTTATCTTATTATTTTGGTATGATATTTGTTGTGTTTGTACTTATGTTTTTTATATCTTATCTTTTTGTTTATTTATTATCATTTTGTTTTTTGTGTTGGTTTGATGTATGAATAAACATGTCTCAGATTTGTTTTTTATCTGTATTTGAAAAAAGAAAAAAACCCAATAAAGAGAAGTTTAAAAAATAATAATAATTTAATCAAGTAAAAACATATCAGCTACCACATAAATTATTAATCTTACATCATATGTATGCCTTTATTTAACTAAGTGATTAATCCATTGACATCAAGATCTCTGACCTGGCCAAGATGGCAGCTGCAGCACACGTCATAATAAACATGACAACATGTACAAACAGTACACAAACAATATGTTAATATTATTAAAATGGTGCAAATTGGTTCTCAGATAAAGTTCAGGAGTTGAGATCACAGATCACAATTTCAAATGTCAGGCACTGTCCAATGGTGTCAAGTTTTTTTCAAGAAATATCTTATTTCGCTTTCAGTTTCAAGTCATTCTGGAGAAAGCTCCATGCAGAGGGAGCAGCACATTGTTTGGTAAATGGGTCAAAATGGTGAAACAAGTGTCAGATTTTTCTAAATTAAAATACATTTTAAACCCCCATGTTATTCAAATAATTTCCTCTGTTGACTTAAATTTCCTCCAAGTCGAGGTTGTGCAAATTATAAGGATACAGAGCATCTCAAAGAATCCACAAAATTACATTTGCAAAAACAAATTGTGTTGCAAAGTTCGGTTCACTTTTGTAAGTAAGCAAATGTCACGACTGTGTCTTACCTGAAGGAGGCAGCGCTCCTTGAAGACATAGCCAATGAGGTCGTCCAGGTGCATCAGACACTGGTGGTACCGGATATGGTGCGTGAGGACAGGCAGCATCATGGCGTGCTGTGGAGGGACGGAGAGAATTGTCAAAAAAAAGGGAAAAATGTGAACAACATACAGAGAGAAAATATCAAAGGGTGGGAAAATGGGAAAAGATAGAAAATAAGAAACGTGCCTTATGTGGAAGAAGAGAGATGGGAGTGTGTGTGTGTGTTTTTTTTTTTTTAGAGAGAAAGTGTGATGAAGAGATTGTGGGAGAGAAAAGGAGAGGGGTTGATAGAACGAACAGGGGAGGGAGAAATCAATCAGCCAGTCATTATTTATTAAGTGGTGCTCCGCAACAGAGAGATGAAATAATCAAAAACCCAATCGCTGGCGCTGTGAGGGGGAGAATGACAGAGAGAGGAGGGCGATTCACATCTGGACCGGACAGCCCAATCGAAGCCCATTTCGACATGTTGACACACTCACATTCGGACAAACACTGTCAGTCCCATTCTGACCCTCGTGTGTTAAAAAGGAGAAGTTTGAGAGCAACAAAGTGAGCGAGAGGAGGAGGAGGAGGAGGTGGTGGATGACGTGTGAGTGCGCATATCAGAGAGGGAGTGTGACACTGACTGCGAGAGTGCAAGAGAAAACAGTTGCCCGGTCAGCAAACGAGTCCGTCAGTCAGAGAGCCAATCTACAGAATCATTAGTGGAGGCTTATCAAGTCGGCCGGTCGTCGAGAGAGAGAGGCTCAGAAACGAGTGTACACACATTAACCTCGTGCCACCACATGAGAGAGCAGGGAGCCATGCATGTTTTAATTAGTGCTACTGGGGGAGGGGGGGGTGAGTGCGAGGCCCGGCGGCTACAAACGGTGCTGCCACGTAGCCCTGGGGCCATCGTGGGGGCCGCGGTGACACCCTCCCCAGGCCTTGTTAAGCAGCCAATTAACAAAGCCGGGGCCCTGGTCGTGTCTACAGCTCCTGACCTGCTCTGATGAGTGCCGGAGTGACTGAGTGAGTGTGTGTGTAGAAAAGGCTTGTTAGAGTTGATACTCTGGTAATTAAAAGGTGGGAAATTTCTAATTTGCTGTCAGGGTTGACGTTTGGGCAGTTTGGAGACTGTCCAAAGTGGACGGGCGGCCAGAATTTTCTTTTTCCCTCCTGGTTGAAATATTGCAAGCACGGATTTTAAACTGTGCTCACACTACCTTTAAAAGTCATTCTGAAACTTTATGTCCGCAGTCTGGCGTCAAACTCTTCAAACTCATTTTTCACCCAGGTACCCGCTGACCAACACTAAGGACATTTGTGTTGCTAAAACGACACCTATAGTCACTGAGTCATTAACAAGCAACAAACACTGTCAAGAAATGCACTTTATAAATTGATCTGGATTTTGATTTTCATGGGGAAAGGCTTTAAACAGGGATGAATATACAGATATTTTCCTCTCAGATACTGTGCCATGTTTTATGAGCTCATTTGTCGGCCTTTTTTTCTGATCTCTGTTTATTAAACTGTGATGTTGCTATATTCTAGTATCCAAACTGGCAGCAAAAAAACCTTTCTGCAGTTGCATCAGTTTACAGCACTGAAGTAATGACTGTAAATCTAAAATGGGGTTTATAAAACATACACTTACCAACTTCTCAGTCTAATTATTTGAGGAAACATGCATGACTCATATTTTTAAAATTAACATATTTAAAGTCCCGCCCACAATCCTCTAGAACTAGATCCCCTACTGGAGAACCGGTTGCACTATGTGAGATTATTCTCATGGTAGTTTTGCAGAAGAAAGGAGAAGGAAACATCACCAACTTAAAACCCAAATATCAGGAAAGTTTAGAGGAACTTAATTCTTGTTTTTCAAACGCTTACTATTATTTTCAATCACTTAATCAAAGAGCATGAAGGCATTTGTGGACTCGGGTTTCCAGGGCATTTATGCAACAACCAAAGCTCTCTCTCTAGGTTACGATATATGTAGGAGTACTAATCTATAAGGCACATGATGATGCACAGATACATTTGCGGTAAATAAAGAGCATCCCACGCCTTTCTTCTTTTCCTTGACCTGTTTTGGACCGACTGATAGCCTTCACAGGGATTTAATCAGGTACAAGACGGTGGCAGGAAGAAAAAGTAAGAGCACTTAATCAAAAAAAAGAAAAATGTGTGGATTAAATTTAAAAAAAACAAAAACATTGATGGGTTAATAAATTCACTTCCTGCCTCCAATGTGTAGCCTGGTCCTTGACAGAGCCTTTCAAGTGAAACAACCTTGGTGTAGCCGAGCAATGTCAGTAATGAGGGTGTTGATTTTGTTCTGAATACAGCGCCGGCTTTCTTTTTTTTTTCGAATCAAGAAGCTATGGGTCAGTTTTGCTGTTATCACTTGTCTGTGTCACACGTTGTGCAGAGTGTACCGCCGCAGTTCCAACTGAAATTATTCATGAACCAATTAGTCGTAGCAGTATAGCTTGAAGCAAATATAATTGGGAGGCAATTATGGATCGGATCCTTCTTTGCTAGACCTTGCTGTAAGAGAGGTCTGGTCTGCGAGGCAAGAAACTTTTCTGTCATTCCTGCTCCAAATGTGAGCATCAGCTGCAGGCTGCAAGCAGGGAGAGAGGGATGTGTTGCGGAGGAAAAAGACTCGCAATGTTGATGGCAATTTTTTTTTTTTTCTTGAGTAACAGGCAGAAAATGCAAGATCAGACAGTAAATAATAGAATATTAAAATCAAGCATGCTACTCCATTTTCATCGCGCTGACAAATCCAAGAACAGATCTCCACGCTTTGGTGTGCAGAGCATGGCACTTACACATTCAAGGTTATGATTCAAATGTCATTAGGGCTGCACAGGCTGAAATGTATGCATGCAAGGAACTGTAAACTGCATTAATGTCCCATTTAGTGAAATCAAGACACAAAAAAGTGCATCATGGGAGATGAAAGTACATTGTGTTCTTACTGTATAGAAATAAAACCCCCAGTCTGAGACCTAACTTAATGAAGGGTACGGCCGCTGAAGCTCTGCGGGAGTCCACTTCCCCGACACTGATTTTGACACTCGAACGGAGAAGTGACGCAACGTGTGGAAAGATCAGAAGGAAACTTTCTAGATGTGTGACTCGCGCTATGAGCACTGATCCGTGTCCATCTAAGTGGAAAGTACAGCTGCATGTATGTGTATGTGCATGTATGTGAGAATTTAACAAAAAAGAAAAGAACCCGTTGTTACAAATTGGGGGAACTATTTCTTGGAAGTTGGGTCATCATTCTACAGAAGTTGTGTTCAGATTTTTTGTATGAAGAATAAGGGATTCGTAGTAGATTGCTTTTTAACTGGCAGCCATGAAACCACCTGTAATGTCTGCGGTGTTACCCCTGCAGGGCAACATGCCTGATCAAAGGAAGACCCCTGAAGGTTTTTGTTTTGGACACAACAAAAGGTTGTTAGTGTTGTTTTTGTTATTCTAGGTGTACTGGAAATGAGCTGTGATAGACCAAGTAAGTTCTCTTAAATTCAAAGCTTGATCCAAAGTTAAGTTGACTTGTTTGAAGATCTTGAAGACTCCTCCTGAGAAGCCTTCAACCATCTTCAACCAAAGGTGATATTGGCCTAACATAGTTTTTATAAAAGACAGCAGAATCCATTGAAAAACAACAGTTACGAAGGAAACATGGATGTCTGCTCTACTGCTGCCTCGTCTGGATACTTTGTTTGTGTTATTGTGAGAATTTAAAGGTCACATATTCTCCTCCTCTTCAACCAGTTTCAATAAGTCTCTGAGCTCCTCAAAACATGTGTGGGAAGTTTCCTTGTTCTAAATCCACTCTGATCCTGTATTTGATCATGTCTATAAACCCCTCTATTTCAGCCCTGCTCAGAACAGGCTGTTTCTGTGTCTGTACCTTTAAATATGTAAATAAGCTGTGTCTGACCACTCCCCCTCTCTGGAAGGGAATGCCCTTGTGTTTACTGAGAAGGTAGACTCAGAGGGCAGAACAAACACCTAGCTGTGGGAGTGTCATCTGCCTGGGGGAGGGGTTACTGCCCTTTGTGATGTCACAACGGGAAAATCACCAATCGGCCTGTTTGAGCTCACATTTTCTGAAAAGTGGAGCAGGTAAAGGACGGACTGCATAATATGTAACCTTTAAGTCTGTGAAAAGCTAGTTTTGGTCCAACACATCAGTTGTGTCACACAAACTGAAACACAAATATTTTTAACTCTTTGAAAAGTCTTTTAAAAGTCTTTTAAAAGTCTCTTCTAGACAGAAAATGTAATAAGGTAAAATTCTCTATTAAATATGACCATACAAGTTAAACATTCAGCTCTCCTGAATTAGCCTCAGGCAGGTTTAAAATTTGATTTTAATATTTGATTGATAACTTTTAGGGCTGTTCATAGTCTGGCTGCTGTTTGGACCCTAAAGACACTGAGGCTGGATTAGGTCTGATTCTAACAGTAGAAGTACAGAGTGGTGTTTACAGGCAAGCAGGTGTTTGAACTCTCAGTCTATAAAATTCATTTTTTTAAGTCATTAATCAACACAAACGCTAAACGCTGACGTTTTCAGCCTCATTTAAGGATTTGTTCTTTTTGTCATTTGTTATTCTAACTTCATTCAATATATTCAAAAACCAAAAATGACACTCTTCCTAATTTTCCCTTTTAAACATTAAAACTATTTTTCATAAAAGAGATATTTATTACTTTAATTATAAAGGATTTCAACCATGTTGAGGCTCTAACTGTAATAACAGCAGCCTCCCTTTAGTCTGTTTCATCGTTTTATTCTCTTTCATTTAAAAACCAATTACAAACATGGAAAGTTTATGTTTCAGATTTTTTTTTTTATGCCTTTAGTTAGAGAGAGGACGGTGGGTAGAGTCAGAAATCACTGAGAGGGAGAGAGAGAGAGAGAGAGAGGGGAATAACATCCAGGTTGGTTTCGAACCCGGGCCGCCCGCTTGGAAGTCTAGAGCCTCTGAACACGGGGCACTAACAACTAATTCACCAGCATGGGGAGTTTGATTTCCATTTATTTATGTCACTTTTATCGCTCTTCTTTTAAAATGTTTAAATCTCTTTATTAATGCTTTTATCCCTCATAACTGTATTTATTTCCTATAATTGATCATTTTTCTTTCATCACTGTGTAATGCCTTTCTCTCTCTTTTATTGCTTTATCTTTGTTTTTATTTTTTCTGACCTCTTTTTTTAACCGTTCTTTCTATTTGCTCTTTTAATAATAATAATAAACAATTGTATTTGTAATGCACTTGATATTTTTGGAAAAAATCTCAAAGTTATGGAAGCCCATTTCCGCCAGTTAAAAAAAATAAAAATTGAAAATCTGGCTTTGTTGAGATTTTTAATCTTAAAATGATGAGATAATAAAGTCACAATAATGACTCATAATTTTGACTTTTTATAGACTTTTTATCTCATAATGCCCTCTCATAATTTACTTCATTATTCTGACTTTATTATCTCATAATTTCAGTTTTCATTTTTATTTTTTTAACTGGTGGAAATGGGCTTCCATACAAAGTGCTACAGAGATTAAAAATAAAATAATAAATCATCAGAATAAAACATTGGAATAAAAACATAATAAAATAAAATCTTATCTCTATGTATTGTTCCTATCTCTTAAGGTCTCACTTCCTCAGACATCTTTGGTCTTTTCTGTTTCATTTCATGTTGTTGTGTGTTGAGTGTTTCTTGGTTTCTCATGATGTTTGGGGGTATTTTTGTTGGTTTTGGTTCTCTCTGGTCTTTGCACTCGTTTGCTGTTCATGTTGTTTGGTAACTCTTTTGTTCGGCTTGTGTGTCAAAGCACTTTAAACCCCTTTAAAGTGCTTTAAAAATAAAGTTATTACTATTGTGTAAATGTTATGCAAACGTCAAACAGTGGGTGCCTTTGTGTGACTGAGTCCAGGATCTGTGTGCATGATTGTTATGCTTGGGTTCACGTGTTCAGATTCATTCTTATGTACTGCAGCATACGTGTACATGTCAAGTTGGGTGCTCGTGCGTACAGTTGTCGGGGGTTTTGTTACCTGACAGACGTCGGAGCGGATGCCGGTCTTCCAGAAGCCCTGACTGCTCAGCTCCACTGTCACCTCGCGGCGCATGGTGTTCTTCTGACGGATCTTCTGAAGAGCTTCCTGCACAAACAACCAGCCAGTCAATTATTGATCCGCCGGAGCACAGCCATCAGGGACAGCTCCCATCCTCACCCATACCCCTCCTCTTCCCCTCCTCCTCTATCTCCCTACAACACATAGTCTGGCACATGCAATAAAATGAAACCTCCATGGTATGACGCGCGCACAGGCACAGCAGTGGACGGGAGCAACAGGGGAAGTGACAGCTCGGCTGGTGCCGGCTAATTGAGGGCCCCGCTATGGGTTCTGCGTGGCTGTGGGCAGTGGTGGAGCTGCTGGTGCTGGGTGTAGGAGGAATGATACTGCGGTCTTCAGTCCCCAGAAAGCAGGAGCTGAGACACCTGCCTGCCCATTAGGACCACCGTGCAAGAGCCTGGAGGTTTCTCCATCAGCAAGCAGCAGGAATCATTATAGACACACACACACACACACACACAGCATCATGTCAGCTACAGCACATAAGTGGAGTTTCAGTCAGGAGAGAAAGAGAGGTGGGTGGTGTGGGGGGGGAGTTTGAGACAAGAGAGTCCTACAAATAACAACCAAGATGGGAGATGTATTGACAGACTGCACCCTCCTAAATGTGTGTGAGCGCCGAAAATGTGTTTCATTCAACGGAGACGCTATCGACTGCGTCTGAGCTGCGCCGTGATCTGCCCTAAAATGGAACGCCAGGAATTTTTTGACTCGCAGAGGAAATAAGAACAACAAAGGCATGAATAAATAATGCCATCCTACTTTGAACTGCGCATCAAAGTGAACACGCTCGCCCACGCGCAACGCATGCACAAACACACACACACACACACTCACTCACTCACAAACACACTCACTCACAAACACACAGCTAATGTTTCCATGGCCAGCCAAGCCACTGTATATGGAAAGCAGTAATCACAGCAAAGTGCGAATGATATGTAAATACTTCATTCATGCCGGGCTCTCTGCAGGGTCAGGGAGTGGACACAAGTACGAAAACTAAATAATTAAAAAGGATCGGAGGGAGACTAACTTTGTGCCGGTCAAACAGACAAGTCACGACACATTAGACTTTTATCATCACGTCCTTCGCCTGAGAGGAGTGTTTGTGTTGTTTGTGGGGATCAGGCGAAGGTCAAACACCAAAAGACGGCGTCTGAAATTCTGAAATGTTTGCAGAATGCAAGAGCACATCAGTGGCCGTGTTTTCGCTCCCTTACTTACTTTTTTGGGTTTTTTTTTTGCGGTTTAAATTAGGTGACTTCGGCTTATCCTCGTATCATTGTCTGCAGAAGTCTGAGAGATGCAGAGCTGGAAGATTAAAGCAGCTGCATGCTTTGGTTTGTATTCTCTGTATTGGATGCTTGCTGATGTTTTTCAAACTCATTTGTGCAATAATATCCAAAAGTCCTAAAACACCCAAGACTGCAGTGAATGCACTGGATTTTATTGCTTAATACTTTTCCATCTTCCTCTTTCTATAACTTGTTATGTCCATTATGGATGGACATGTGCATGGGGCTGAAGCACAGTAAATTAAACTGTAGAGTGGGTAAAGTCACTCTATTCTACTCTGTTCATTCAGGTGTTTTCAGATGATTATTAAAGGTCCATGTTGGAGTGGTATTCACATATTGCAGACAAAATCTTCATTTGGCTTTTTGCTAATTTAACTGAGTTTACACATACAAAACACCACATGTCTTTCTAGTTATTATGTTCATGGTGCATACCATAATTAATAATATAACCATAATTAATACCATTAATTGCTTTGTAGTGTGCAGTAAAGGGCTTACATTCAAGCGCTTAATTAAAGCATCATGCCACTGGCCTGTCAAAACTTCAGATGCTCATTATGGGCCAATGCTCATTTTCCTTTTTTTGAGCTTTAACTGAAGAAATACTGATGACGAGCCGGTGTTATTGTGAGTCCTTAGTAGTAGGTGTTCAAGATGGAAGCCTCTTAAAAGTGATAACAGATTGTCATAAATGTTTTTGTAGATATTTCTGCTATCCAGAGGATAATTATTAACTTTTTTAAGCAACTTTGACAACTTCTCCCCTTGGACGACACTTTTTTTTTTTTGTCCTAGCTGACCTCATTGAGGTTGCATGCTCTTAATATAAGATGTTCTGGACATACAGGGATGTGAGGTTAAATTAGGAATACATAAAAACACAGACCGCATC
This sequence comes from Labrus bergylta, assembly GCF_963930695.1. Taxonomy (NCBI): domain Eukaryota; kingdom Metazoa; phylum Chordata; class Actinopteri; order Labriformes; family Labridae; genus Labrus; species Labrus bergylta. Next base: position 3,004,398 of record NC_089214.1, on the reverse strand, counting down.
AAATCAATGAAAAGTCTTCAGATTGGGCTCATCGATGTTGCCGTAGGACAATCATCCTCATGAACACACACTGCAGTCAGCACTGAAATATGCTGAGGAACAGGATGTTAAGTTCTTGTGTGGCCCGGCTGAAGCCCAGACTAGAAACCAACGGAGAAAAAATCTGCGGGAAAGGAGTTTAAGATAGCTTTTTAAAAGATGCTCCTCACACAGCTCCACTGAGCTCGGCCAAATCTGCGAGGAAGCATCAGAGCAAATCCCCAAATCCACATATGCTGAGCTGATAGAGACGACGCAGAGCTGAATTCACTGCCAAGGCAGAGACTCGGGGCTGAATACTTATTCAAATGAGAGATATGACATAATAAAGTAGCACACTTCTGTATAATTACTTCATTATTATCTCGAATATTTTTTTTAACAAATGAAGAAGTATTTTTTTTTTCTTCTTCTCTGTGTTTCACTTTTGTAGAGAAAAAATTATTCTGATTATTCAATAGTAGGACGATAAATTAAAAGTGCAGCATATTAGGGATTTCATTACTTATTATTGGTGCATATATATGCTCATAAGTGAACATAGATTTATATTAGTTGCATAATTGATATCAGTATTAAGAAGGAAATATGTTATACAGATTAAGAATCATTAGCAGTTTTCATTATAAGTGGTTAACTGTGATTTATACAGGAGTACAGGTGGCTGTGGCTCAGAGGAAGAGTCGGTCCTCTCTGAACCGGAATGTCGGGATTCGATCCCCAGGGCAAGACACCTAACCTCAAGTTGAATGTGTAAGAATTGATTAGTTAATACTGATGGACACTTTGCATAGCAGCCTCTGCCATCAGTGTGTGAATGGGGAGGTGGACCTGCGGTGTAAAAGAGCTTTGAGTAGTCAGAAGACTAGAAAAGCGCAAAACAAGCTCAAGTCCATTTACAATTTCTTGAGACTTTGAGGATTTAATGAATGGCCTGTTCCTGGTCTTTATGTTTTATTTAAAAATCTCACTAAGAAGGTAGACTCAAACAAAGATTCTGCCAATGCCTGAAAATTTAGATTTGATTTTGGATTTTTGTTGCCGTTGTAGAACAAAATCTCCTTCAGGAAAAAAAAAGGTGCTTGTAAGGCGGTCTAAAAGTGCCACTTCTTAAATACACATTTCAAAAAGAAAAGCAAAATTATCCCAAAACTATCAGACAATCTAGCATTTTCTGAAGATGACATCAGTCTGTATGTTTGAGGCAAAGTCAAGCTTTTGGATGAGGGGAATCACACAAAAGTCCATCTGGGCAGCAACACAGTGACAGCCTGCATGATGCTCAAGTGCCACACCATCTACACCCACACACACGCATTCTCTCTGTGCATGAGATCTGGAATTTGGGGGTGCAGAATCAAACGCCTCTGTGTGTGAAGGCAACTTTTCAGCCTCGGGCGGCACTCACCTTTGGTCTGCCTGGAACCCGACGTACAGGCTGCACACGGAGCACACTGAGGTAACTAAAGATTCCTGCAGGAGAAGCGAGGTGTTGCTGTGAACACCACCTGACAGGGTGAATCTTAATGGTAGAGAAGATACCCCATCAGAGCTGCAGACGCTTAAGTCTTCCACTGAAAAGACCATTTACACAGAAAAGCTGGAAGTGTGTTCCCTCGGGCATTAAATGAGCAGTGATGCCACGCTGCCACTGCAGAGGAGAGACACTGACATGGCTAATGCTCGAGCTGGAAGCCTGATGGACCCACAGTGTGTGAGTGTGCATGTGTTTGGCTTCACTAATTGCTCCGGCTGCAGGTTGACAGTGGGATTGTCAGGGCCTGTTAGCGGGACAGCTTCACCGAGCTACCTGGGAAACAAGCTAATTGAGCTCCGAGTTGTCTTGCTCATTATTGGTTCAGAGTGTATCAAACACAGCAAAGGAAGAGGATCTGCGGCACCACCTCAAAGAAAGTGCAGGAGCTGTATCTACTTTAGAAAACTTCACGGCGGTCCCCGACAGGAGATATATGGTGGGATAAAGCTACTTGAGGCCATACACACACACACACACACACACACACACACACACACACACACACACACACACACACACACACACACACACACACACACACACACACACACACACACACAGAGCACCTGTACCCTTTGATTCCCTGTGGCTACACGGTCATTACTTCACCGAACCCAAACCTTTTCCAGTCTGCGTCCCAAGAGGTTTGTTTGACCTTCACGCAAAACTCAGGAGAGCTGTTACGGCCGTTTTTATTCTGAGCTGTAAATTCATCTAAATCATGCATTACTAAACGCAGCTCTATCGAGGCCGATGGCAATTTTAGAGGTAAAAAGTTACAGATTACACATCAACGCTAACAAGGTGACATTTTAAAATCACAAAAGATCTTTTTCGTAGTGAACTGTGCATTGACATGACCATGCAAAGGTGAGCAGAAGGATGCTTTCTTGAAGAATATTCACACAGTCAACCAGAGTTGCACAATTCTGCCGCCCCTGACTTTGTGATGACACCATGTCTCAATCAGCCTTACAGTGTTTCATTGCTTTGTGAAGCTGATTTAGACATGAGGTCATCACTGTAAAAAAGTTTTCATATTAGAATAGTCCGTCTCTGTCATTTAGTTAATAAAAGACACTTTCTATTCTTAGCACAACAAAATAAGAGTGAAGTATAACTGAAAGAAAGACAGCGGGAGATACGCTTATTACAATTATATCCTGGGACCAAAAATGTAGAAACATGTTGGAGTTTAGTGCCTGAACTGTTAGAGAATTAAATGAAATCAATTTAAATAAGTGTCAGCTGTTCAGTAAATGTTAAGTAGCCAAGGAACGGTAACAGTCCAAGGATAAATGTTAAAATCTGAGTTTTAGCTTTAAAAGAAAAAAAGTTTTTTTTTGCATCAACTAGCAATTTAAGAAAATGGGGTCCTGGTTTGAAAAATTTTGAATCAACTTAAATTTAAAAAAAAAAAAAAAAAAAGTCTATTACCATATGTTTAAAGCTGCTGTGAGGAACTTTTCATTTGTGTTGACTTTACCCCCCCCCCCAGCAGCAGCATTGACATTACAAATACCTCTATAGGAGATATATACTTTGTGTTGTGTTAATCCAGGGGAGAGAGATGATTCAATCTTTGTTTGCCCCTTTTGTCTGCTGTTTTCATCCCTTTTGAAATGTATTGTATAAGGAATTATCTGTATGATATACTGTATATGATTGTCCTCTCCTGTATATTTGCGGGCTGTTGTTACAACCACAACATCTTGTTTTTCCTTCATTGTAAGTGACAATGTTTAAACATGAACAATAAAAAAATGATTGAAATTGAAAAAGTTGATTGTCTTGTTCAAAAAGAGGCATCAGTATGAAATTCAGTCTGTTTCATAACCGGTTTAAAACTCCTCACAGGAGCTTTAACTACACATTTTGAAATACTTAAAAAAAACACATATCTAGTCTTAAGAACATGGAGCTTATGTGCAAATGAATATTTTCTTAGTAAGCCTCTGGATTCAGTCTTAAAATACGACTCTGTTGTGGTAAATCATTAAAAAGGTGTGAAAGCCCGGCTGTGTTTTCTTAACAACAACAACAAAAACCAAAGCAGAGATAATGCTGCCTTTTGTAAATATTGGCTCCCTTTTGTTAAGTGAAAAAGCAACCCTGTTACTTCAAGGCAGGAGTTCCAGATAAGCAGCATCTGAATCACTTTGCACAGCAGGAATCACGGTGAAGGTAATAGTTTTGTTTTTGGGAAAATTCTTAGCTGTTTATCCTTCAATTGTGAGGAGCGTGCGAGTGCTCAGCGTAACCTTTCGAATCAGCACCGAGCGAAGTTTTTAAATATTTAAATTGAAAGCACATGGCACCGAATCCACATTACAAACACAGGCCACCTGGCATTGTTGAAACATGAGTGTGACAGTAATAACAAAACAAAAAAAGAGAAAAATCAGAGTGTGTTTGTTTTTCTTCCAGCCCACCTCTCTTTGCGTCAGCTTCTGCTTGTCAAGCTGCTTGACCTTGGGGCTGTTGGCCAGCAGGTGGCGTAGTTTGACGTAGCTCTTCCACAGCTTCTGGTACCTGCAGACGGTTAAATAAGGAGGTTAGAAGCAGGCTGACAGGAGTCGATCTCTAACTCACTCACTCACTCACTCACTCACTCACTCTCCTGCTGTGCAGCAACACATCAATATTTCATCTGCGGCCTGCCTGATATTAAACATTATTTAACAGTCGCCTGCGGCCGTTATTGCATTAGCTGCTTTTGTGTGTGTGAGGGCGGTGGACGCAGGTGATTCTCTGTGTTGCAGACGTCCGCTGTTTGAACCGGGAGTCCTGTTTCACACATGCACTGACTGACATTTTCACCTTATTTTCTGTTCTGGTACAAAAAACAAAAGAAGCTGTAAGTCATAAAACATCTGAGCAGCTCTGGCATATGACTCCAGAGCTATCTCTCACATCCTCTTCCTTCTCATTTTCTATTACAAAAAAACCTCATTGTCTTTGCTCTCATTTGCATCTGAAAAGACTCTGGGAGTTATCGGCAAGGTGACATGTAGCCGCCATACTAACCACCTACCCTCTCTCTCTCTCTGTCTTTTCAATCAGACGTCCTGATTGATGCACCGAGGGCCGAGTGTGACCGTTCTGCTCCCATTCAGGAGACTTTCTCCTCATTTACTCAGAGTTATTCAATTATGATTGGTGGGATGGTGGGGGGTAAGGTTGGTGGGATAGGATGGTGCATTGACAGAGAGAAAGGCAGAGAGAGAGAGAGAGAGAGGGGGGGGGGGGGGGAGTGAGGAGGGGTGTGCGCTGTGCAATAGAAGAATTATAGAGCTTTAATAGTGGGGACTTCATTAGAGACTGAGACGAGGGAATGAGACGGCTTTACCGCCTCGATTATCAGCTCACCACCACCTCCGCACTGAAGCAGACCCGAGCAGACGAGAGAGGAAGAAAAGAGAGAGCCATACGGACAGAGGAAAAAAACAAGAGAGAGAGTCTATCCAGCCTGGGAGGCCCCCTCGTCCCCAATCCGCTCCAATGACCTTTTCCACAGATCCGCTGTGTGCTCTCAGGGTAGCGACTGCCGAGGCCCTCGCCACTCCCTGCACATGCTTTCATTAGCATATGCTGCCTTCTTTCTTTCCTCTCTCGCTCTCTCTCTCTCTCTCTCTCTCCTCGCCGATGCTTTCTCATCTCCAGCCCCTTCAGTTCATACATGCTAGTTGTAGCAATGTGGCTTCATCCATCTGCTAAAGCAGCCTTTGCCAAACGTAAAACTGCAGCGCTCCACTTTGACATACAAAATGACTCCGGGGCCCGTTATAAAATAAAATCACTTTCAGTACGGGTGAATTATTGGACATTACAAAATGATATTATGGCAAGATAGACACAAAAGTTTAGTGAACATTATGTCCATGAATAGTCATGACACGCCTTACTCATCACTCAAAGGGTTAAATCATGGTGAATCATCATTATTGTGGTATTTATTTTATTTTTAAGTGGAGTGCACCCATGACACATCACAGGAGAACTACAAGATCCCGCGGGAATCAAGAGAAAAACATGCAAACAACATGTTGCTTTGTCTTTCTGAGGATGCATTGTTTTTAATTCAGTTCCTGTTTTGACGTCATGTTGATGAAGTGATGAAAAATACGATCGTGAGTCGGTATATTGTGTTTTATTTTGAAATTGACCGGACGCTCTTTGTGTTTCCTTGTCTGACTTCCTGTCCGGGCCGTCATATTCTGTCCGGCTTGACGCGTGCCTGCAGCGCACTCCGGTGAAAATAGACCCGCTGCGTATTTGAAACGGAGCAGAGCGCAGTGCCGTCGGTGGCTCGCACCGGAGACGGACCGCAGCGCCCCCCGTGTGAACACGATGACTGACTCGAGTGGAAGCTAAGTACAACGTAGTGCGCGGCGCTGACGGACCGCGGCGTGCACGGAGTATGTGTGAATTGGGCTGCTTTTTGCATTCAGACACAGAGACTCTCCTCAGGACTTTTCTTTAGGCTCTCTGTCCCAAACACTTCATCTGATACTGGGACATTTTGGGTTTTCTGCTCCCTCAGTCCTGGAGTCTGCTGCAGCATGACTTGAAACCTCGAGGAGCTGGTGTCCTTAAATGTTTTGAAATCTAAAATAAAAAGACCTGGAAGCAGATTCTATTGGATGTTGAACTGCTTTAACAACAGACTCCCAGATTTCACTCATAGATGGTTCTCTCTTTTAATCCAAACTTTAGTGTTTTTTTATAAATTGTACTTCGTCTCTCTTTGTGTCTCTGTTTGTAACGTTTTGTTTTTTTGGTGTAGCTAACTGTCCTCACCAGGTCTTCCTTGGACAAGAGGTTTGTAATCTCAATGGGACCAACCTGCTCAAATAAAGTTTGAACAAAAAAATAAAATGACTCTGTTCCTGTAGCGTTTTGTAATGGCTCCAATCAAACATGACATGACCAGTAGGGACAGAACTACACCTCTTTGGTACCAGCTGAGCCAAGTAAGACACGACGGGAAATACTCAATGTGAAAGTGAAGTTTAAAAAGTGACATTTTGATCTTTGCAGTTGAAGGACTCTTTGTACTTTCACTATATATAGTTTGTCCATTTCTCACTCGTTTTATTTTCTCTGCAAATATCCTCCTTCATGAAACAAGTCATTTTTTAAATTAAGTTATCTACCGCTACATTCAAGGGTTGTTCTGGTATGAGCCCTCACTTCTCATGTGTTTAATTCTTAATATCTATTAAGTATAAAACGTTTTGAAATAGATAGATAGATATATAGATAATGGCTCCAGTATGTGTTTTCAGCATGCAGCCTTGAGATGAACACTAATTGCTGCAAAGACATCTCGCTGCAAAAGCTCAAATCTGTGCTCCAAGTGTATTTGTCTCATTTCCAGTCAAAACACATCTAATTTACACTCATTATGAGTCATAATCACCTGAAATAGACCAAGTCTTATCCTAAGACATCTAGTGCAGAAAAAGAAGGTCTGAACTTGCTGGTAATGAGTTAAAAGTTTGTTCATGTTCTTGAAACAAGGTCACGACCTCATAAGACAATTAAAGACTAATGTTTGCTTGCTGCACTTAATCAGGCTTTAATTGTTTTTAGATCTTAAAATGAGATGTTTTTCAGGACTTGTCAGAGATGTGTGGCTGATGTTAAGTGTAATGAGATATTTTGATTTGAACAAATACACTTGTTGGATTTCAGCTTTCGCAGCGTCTTTCTGGAGGAAAGCGGCTCCTAAGAGTCTGTCTAAACTCTCTAGCTCCAATTGTTTTATTTTAATTCATTTTATCCCAAACCATAGACACAGTGCAGACAAGACAGTACCAGCAGCAGTAACATATATCTTTAAACTGTCTTACAACAGCACAGTACTGACATTCACATCCCCCCCGTGCAAATCAACATCTAGATGTCATCAAATTCATGTAGAGACAAGAATAATAATAATAATAATAATAATACTGAGCTAATGATGAAAGAAAGCAAAAACATTCACACGCAACAGGAACAATTAAAAAAAAACAAAAAAAAAACAACTACAACAAAAAATAATTAATAAAAAAAAAAAAATAATAATCTAATAACAATAATAAAATAATATAAATGAAAAATAAAAACTAATAATAAAAAAATATATATATAAAAAACCAAAAGACATAATCTTACCACCTCACACTGCCTCTATCAGATACATCCTTACATATTAGATATATCTGCACTGTTGTCTCATTCAGTCTTGTTCACATTAGTCTTTTTCTTGTTTAGTGTTAATTGTTGATATTAAAGTTTTGGCTTCAAAGGAAGTGTCCCACTCTTTATTTAGCGATGGATTCTTTCTGTATACTGTCAGACAGTTGTGATGATCTGTATTTTTACTAAAACTGTGCAATCTGTTGAAAACTGGACAATATTTATACATCAAACGTGCAATCTATACATGAACTGTGCAATATCTACGCTGTTAATCCATCAGTGTGTATTCATATTTGTAAATATTGTTTATATTCTCAATTACCTGCGCTTGAACATAGATTATTACTTATACTACTTTATTATTGCTTTCACTTGGTACTTTTGTTTATTATATTGTTATTTCTATTTTTTTTTATTTTATATTGTGAACTTATCTGTACTTCCTGCTGATTTTTGGTGTTATAGGCAACTGTAGCAAACACATTTCCCCCCTGGGATTAATAAAGTATTTCTGGTTTCGAGTCTGATTATTTGTCCACTTGCAGCGTTTTCATGTTACTTTGTGGATATATTTATTTCAGTGCTCATAATAAAACAATCATTGATTTCATAATCCTGGATTGTGCTGCTGTAGCCTTTACATTAACCTCCATTCACACGTATAGACTGAACACTGAAAATGTGACAGAATTTCAGTTCATTGAGGTAGAGCTGCTGGCTCTGCTCACATCAACTCAGAGACTTGAAATGTGTCCAACAGCGAATGCAAATGTTTGATTTCCACACATAGAGAGAGGCAACACAATCACGCTTATTCTGCTTAACTTGTGAAAACTGAGGCTTGTCGGGTTTTTCTTTTTCTACTTCTGTCAAGTATGTAAAGAAAGAAAAGTGAAGAAAAAGAGAGGACAGTAACTTCTGAACTCCTTATGATACAACTTGAACAAGCTACCAGCTTAACAAAAGAAAAAGGTAGACATGGAAACACAGCACTAAGAAGTGACAATACTTCACTGTGCATCAGCAGAGAATCAGAGCTCAGTATATAAATCTCTGACAAGAGAGAGCCTGCCACTCTGAGTCCATATGTGACAGCATTTGATTAAGATTTAAGCCCGGCTGGATTGTGTAAAAGAATCCTGCATGGTCCAAACATGCAAGATTGTCATCACCGCTTTCTCAGAGAAGAGACTTATTCAACGACAGCTCATTTAATCGTGTCTGAAAGAGGCTTCTGTCTCTCTTTGGATTCCACTAAATCTACCTCTCACTTTCTTCCTTCCTGTATGCCAGTCATGTGCTCTTTTTTTGTCCTCCCATTATGTTCTCTCTCGTTGTTTCATCCCTTGTTCGCCCTGCTCTCTTTTCTTTACATCCCCTGACCTCTGACTTGTCATCATTCTCGCCTCAGCGGCCGTGATGGAGCTTGAACGAACCTCGAGTGGCGACCCTGACCACAAGCTCGTCATGCAGGGCGATGTAAGGAGGCGGGAAAAAAAAAAAAAGAAGAAGAAGAAGACAAACACAGCTTCTTCAGTCTCCTGAGTTAATATATGCTGCTGCTGTGTCCGAAAGCTGCCCCTCTCTGCGGCCGCAATCAAAACCGACTCCTGCCCTCGCTACGCGCATCATTAGGCGGCGGTAGGAAATCCTTTTCCCGCTGCATTCTCTTACTACTCGTTTTTTTCTGCATCGCCTAATGAAGGTCCCCAGTCATCCATAAATTTGTCGTTGTCTGTCGCGTTTGAGAAGTTGGACATGGCAGCAGCGGGGATGAAAGGGCTGGCGGACAGGCCGCTGAAAAACTTACGGCGGGGGAGAGGGGACATTAGTGGGGGGGGGGGAGGAAGCAAAGTAGTTCTGCTTAAGATACATTTCCTAATGATCCTCCTCTTGTCTGCATCTTCATCGACCACATTCCCCCCCTAAGAGAGCTACAGGTTTAAAATTAGAACGTGAGCACAAGTTGTGTGTAGCGACTTTTTTTTTCGATTGGCGCCTGCCGCGGTGTTTGTCACAGCCCAGAGACCGCCGCTCAGACGATCTAATACACTGCTTTTGTTATTATGCAGCAGCAGCACAGTACTGTATTCCTGCTGCAGCCCTGTGGCATCTCTGCGTGTGTGTGTGTGTCTGTGTGTGTGTGTGTGTGTGTGTGTGTGTGTGTGGCATTACTATTCACGAGACATAAAACCTGCAGCAGCTCCCACGGCGGAGGCTACCCAGCGGACCCGTGACGATGCATGTGAAAATGTCACGCCCACTCGTTCCCCCCCCACCCCCCCAGGTCTTCTTTTCATATCTCCCCCCCCGTCCGCTCTGACACGCGTCTTTTCTCTATCCTCCTTGACGTGTGACACACGAGACTCCGCCCGTCACAAGTGTCCTGGGAGAGCGCCGGTGAATGAGGATTCGAGGAACGAGGCGACAAAACACAGTGGGTGGGGGGGGGCGGGGGGGGTGTCGGTATTTGTGTGTACGGTTGTAACAATAATAGAATTTTAACTCTTGATGAATTACAAGATACCTGATGCCGCTGTTTTATCTTTTTATTTAGACTTTTTTAAAAAGTTCCTGAACACACAAAAGGAGGGACAATGATGTGTTTCCTGATCATCTAAGACAAAAAAAAAATAAACAATAGACGCATGAGAAACTATTCCCACTCATTCACCTCTCATCAACCTGCTT
>NC_089214.1:2237513-2242513 GCF_963930695.1 Labrus bergylta | reverse complement strand
CAGTAAGCACGTGTGTGAGCATGATATGTCACTGTCATCAGTGCGCTGGTACAGCAGGCCTGTGCATTTTGGTAGGCGGAGCCAGCATAGCACGGAGGATGCTAACAACAAAGACTAACTCACAATTTCCACATCCTCCAGCTCCATACTGCGACGCTGTTCGCTGCCACTCAAGTCGATGATTTTGTTTCCACCGTTTCTGCTCCGTTTCAAATACGCTACAAGTCTATTGTTTGAGCCCTCTGCGATGTCAATATCAGAGTAATAGAAAATGATAAACTACTCCAAATATCGACGGATAGATGATCTGAGCCGATGTATATCGTGCGTCCCTAATCGTAACCCCTGTATCATGGTTGTGCATTTATATTAGATTCTTACTGTCACACAGCAGGGGGTGGTTTGTTGTATTTTTGGAGCCTTCTTCTCCAACAAGTCTGCGAACAAAACCGAGTTTCCTCGCCTCGTCAGCCTTCAAACACTCAAGAGGCTGCTTTAAGTTTGCTTTTGGACTGCTAAATATTCCTTCTGTAGATTTGACTTTAACCTTATTTGTTCTTGAATAATTCAGCTGCTGAACACACTCGTCCTTGAGACGGCGTGCTGCATCCCAAAGAGATATACCGTCTTATGATTTGTATTCCAAATGTAGAAGGCTGCAACCCTCAAAAAAACATTAATAAATCCTGATGAAAGTTGTGTTTTTCTTTCGATTGTACTCGAGCCTCCGCAGCAGGGGGGTGTGTGTGTGTGGGGGGGGGGGGAGGGAGGGGGAGGTACCGCAGCATGGCTGGAGTCAAAGCGAGTCACGATAGCTGTGTTTATGGGATTATTCTCTGCATGTCAAAGTGCCTGGATGCTCTCTTCTAGATGATTCTCGTCGCTGGAGATGCAAAGGAGCACACATGTTGTTGAAGTTCAGTGGCCCGCACACAGCAGATGTACTTCCTGTGTTGACAGACACGCGAGCCTCGTCTCTGAAGCCGGCCCGACCCCTCTCAGTTCAACCGAGCTGAACGCCATCAAAGAGCCCCTGTTTGTTTGTCTCATGATGATGCTTTCAGGATGCATTTTGGAGAAGCTTTATAAGGCGGATACACGGAGAAGCATCCATGGAACACAGAGCAATAGATGCAAAATAAGAGCATGCATGTGCAACACACACACACACACACACACACACACACACACACACACACACACACACACACACACACACACACACACACCGTTGATGATGTCATTTGTATAATCTGATGGTATCTGGGCCAGTGTTGACGAGGAGGCAGCCGACAGGATGAGCAGTCCCTGTCATAATGATTTGATGTGTAGGAGGGGAGGTATGGTGTGTGTGTGTGTGTGTGTGTGTGTGTGTGTGTGTGTGTGTGTGTGTGTGTGTGTGTGTGTGTGTGTGTGTGTGTGTGTGTGTGTGTGCCACCTAGCAGGCCCGAGTCATTCCTTCATACCAAATGTTCCAACAAACAAAATGTACTGAAGCATTGTGTGTGGAAATGTTGTGATTTATGTTGTCACTTCAATAAAAAAATCCAGCGCTTCCTGTTCTCCACGTGCGACATCGAGCCGTCAGTCATTGATGTTGGGCCGATACAAACGGGTGACGGGAGGTACTGTAAGTGTTCCCAAGAAAGAACGAAAAAAATAAGAGAAGGGAAGTTCAGCGTGATTTAAGCGATGCTCTGAAGCGCTCTTCATGTCGCAGCTGAGGTTGGTAAACGCTGTAATTAACTTGAAGTGTTTACACCCAGCTGTGAGTGATGCTAGATTTCCTTCAGGCCTCGAATCACTCAATCAGTAATTTTGATTGTACTCGCCTTTTCTTTTTTTTTTTTTTTTAAGAGGGCTCACATGTTTTAAAATGCCAGACGAGTGGAAGGCATTCCCCTGAACAGTTTGACGCTTTTGGTTTCAAGCCACACAATTAATTCTTGGAGCAAGTCCTGTAAAAAAAAACTAATACCAGGAATTAGGATGTCTAATTAAGCTCCTCGTCAGAGCCAAACATTCACTATGACAGATTTATTCTCCTGATGGACGGAGATTTAATCAAGTTGTTGGAAATATGATGAAGACAGCATCATGCTTGTATTTGTGAATTTTTAAAAATGTTGTGTAAAAATCGGCCCCTGCAGCCGTGCAGTAATAGGATAACAAACAATCAACGAGTGTCGATATAAACTAGCCCCACACTGAAGTGATGCATCAACATCCTCTGATTGCCCCCAAAGCAAACGTCAATAAAACTGATTATCCCACCGCCGTGTGTGTGAGCGTAGCAAAGCGGGGCAGATGTGTTACAGAGGAGCTTTGTTGTCACACATCTCGTCTCCACGACAACAGGAGCTTCAATCAGATTAAAGTCATTCACATGGTGGGAGTCCAACTTCACTGTTTACACGGCAGCTAAATAAAACTGATTATGACGTGCGCTTACATAAAATATGAATGGATGATGAAGCCTGGGTGACGTCACACATCTGTTCCTGCAGGGGGCGCCGGAGGCAAATCGGCGGCGCTTCCCAGTAATCCTGCTCACATGGCTGTGTTTGTTTATTTGTGTAGCTGGATGCATGTTAACGGCCTTACTGACATGTTTTGATTCAAAACAATATGTCTTTACGCGAGGCAGTCTCTGGTGGGCGGGGCCACTCTTACTGTCAGTGTGGTGCCCGCTGGCTGTTGGCCACTCCTCAGGTGATTACTTCCTGTCCTCGAGGATGTTACACCCGCCCTTGTTGCCTGAACTGTAACTGCCACACAACTTATCTCGACTCAGCGTCTCTGGCACAGCTGGGTATATGAAGAGGGTTTAATGTTAAAGGTCCAATCAGTGAGATGTGTAGAGAGTGAGATGATAAAGGTATCTTACTATCTGATCAGACATTAAGGAAACATGCTATGTTGAAGTGCTGGCTTCTCTGACAACAATGCAGCAGCCAGTATGTCCTCCTTCTAACTTTAGATTCTGCTCCTGAATGCTCTGGATTTGTTTGGACCAGAGAAGGTAGGCGCTTTTAAGGCGACCCCCCACACGGACATTTTGGACGCCCCTCGGTTTGCCAGATATGAGAGCAGTTATCAGGTCAACAGGTGTTGCAGTGATGGAAGCGGTCAAGAGAAGTGGTTCAGATAGAAGTGATTGTACCCGACCTAAAAAGCCTCTGCATGTTTCTAATAAGCTCCACGAGCAGAAACGTGCTCAAACTAGGATCAATATTGGAGATGCTTTTGAAAAATGGAGAGAGGTTAGAACACAGAAAGGTTTACAGACCCATGCAGAGCTGGATAAACACTGAAGCTTCAGAGTCCACCACATGGTGACCTGAGTGAGCATCCACTCTACAGAGGAGGGGGAGAGACAGAGACTGTTGTTTAAAACTGTGTTTTTAATATTGAAGTATCTCAAAAAAGGGAATGTTTTGGTATTTTACATAAAAAAGAATTCAACATTTAAATGAAATGTCAACATAGTGACCAATTTATTATGGTTAGCTTATGTTGCTAAGCTACATTCAATGCTAATGAATGTAACGTGTCATTCTTTGAACTCAGCCCAGTTTCCCTCCAGTCTTCTGGCAACATGCCTCAAAATGCGTCGTAACACATTCCCCTCGGCAGCGCCTGAGACATGACGTTTAAACAAAAGGTTTGACATTTAGGGCGCTGATTTAAACATTTAATTAAAGACTCATTTGATGCATTTGTACACACACACACACACACACAGTCCTTTAATGTGTGCATGCAACCGTTAGAGTAGTATTCCCTCTAAGCCTTATTTTGTTCAGCATGTGTAATCCCCTTAAACTCCCCACTGATAGCCTGAATACCTTCACTTCAGATTAGCAGAGGTACAGATCGAGGAGTGCTCCACCAGCAGCATGCAGGATGACGCGTACGGGGACACACGGCTCGGGGGGGATGAAGCAGCTCCACCAATCTCTGGAAATAAAACACATGTGATGCACGATGTCATGTTTATTATCCTTCCTCACTGTCACATTATGCACGTTTTTTTCACCAACACATCACCGCATAAAGATCTGCTTTGCATATTAAACCCATATCATAAAATATTCCTGATGAATCGTCGCATGAAGATAAAAACGTTCACATTATAGAAACATGTGGATGTCATACTGGCCTCCTCATAAAAGAGGAATCCATCTCCTTAAACAGGTCGGAGCGCTGCTTCTTCGTTCTTCCCCACGCTGCATTAATCATTTAACCCTCAGACTTGAGATTACACACGAGGTAACGAGTCTGTATGAGATAATCTGTATAAGATAATCCTTTATTTATCCACAACGGGGAAATTTACAGTGTTGCAGCAGCAAAGAGCAAAGACTGCTAACAAAAAGTGAACACAGTACACAATTTAAATAAAAAAATAAAAATTAAAAATGTACAAAAAAATAGATTTATACCAGAATATAGATTTTAAAAAAACTAGATCAGCTGAGAGCTGCAGTTTTGACTTTATAGGGGATGTGTAGATTCTGCCACTAGGGAGCTCTCAATTAATATTACAACTACAAAAAGATGAAGTCGAGGCTGGCGGGGAATCATGGGAGTTCTCTCTGCTTCTCGCCAAAGAAAACATTGTCATTAAACTCTCCATATTGTGAGTTTAAATCACTGCAGACATAAAGTGGATGAACTTTTATAGACAGAGTGTTTGTATTCTTTAGATCATTTAAAAAACGTTACAGTGATTCTCTCTGTGTGTGTGTGTGTGTGTGTGTGTGTGTGTGTGTGTGTGTGTGTGTGTGTGTGTGTGTGTGTGTGTGTGTGTGTGTGTGTGTGTGTGTGTGTGTGTGTGGTCAGGGACGTACTGTACGTTACAGTCTGCAGTACAGTTGCAGCGGGGGATGGTGAGCGTCCGCTGCTGCTGCTGCAGAATAACATTAAGAGCTCGACTGAGTTCAGTGAAATGCAAAGAGCCGGTTGGATGAGAGGGAGCAGGAACGTGCTGCCGCGAG